>NW_010566345.1:27546-42323 GCF_000687285.1 Phaethon lepturus
GACGTGTGGCTCACAGCACACGATCCAGCAGAACTGGGAGCAGGATGCTCCCCTCTCTGCTCATCCTCCCCTGCCCCAGATTTTGCAGGCTGCTCCGTTTCGCCCTGCCACCACACAAGGGCGGCAGCCTAGGGGGAACAGCTTTCCAAACTCTTCCTCAGACACTTACATCAGCTGGCAGAAATTCTTCAGAGATGGCAAGAGGGCTAGATATTTACAAGTGGTGTTTATTTTTCTGGAATGGCATATACAGTCAGCTGCATGTTCTCTTCATCGAAGTCTTGTGATCTGAATAGCCTTAAGCCAGTCTCCTGTGCCTCTTGTCCCTCTTGATCATCTTTTAAAAAAACAAACAAACAAAAAACACTCTGCCACTTTATGGTGTGCTCTTACAAGCACAGCCTTGTTTGTTAGCTCATAGTGGGAGTACAGGATGGCTTTGTGAAGAGCTATCTGTTCCAGCAGGTTTATATTTGAAGATGACAGTAATGAATGGGATCAGCCTGTTCCACGCTAGCAAGAGAGGAGTCTCAGGCTGAGACAGGCAGATTTGTGTCCACTTGTGCTCCAACAGCACAGCTTTAAAGCCCTTCTCTCGGACTCACGCTCGCTCCAGGTTGTTGCTAAGGGAACTAGCATGTGGGAGTTTGTTTTGTTTTTCCATCTATAACCTACTGACCGTAGCTCTGGTCATAGCCTAACTTAGGAGGAGAGCTGTACTGGCTTCACACACAGATAACTACAAGTGAAAAAATATCAGCGATGTCACAGTAGACAGGAACAGATGTGCTGAGACTTCATAACGCGCTCAGAAACACCCACCTGAGGGAAGCCAAGCTCTGGCAGCTCCAAAGACCCACACTCCGCACGCCAGCCACCACCTCTTGCAGCTGGGGCAGCCGGGTCCTGCTGCTTTTGCATAGGGCATGACAGAGTGGGAACCCCTTCCCACCGCGCACAATAGAGCTGGGCACGCTCCGCAACGCTCCGCAAAAGCAGCTGCTTGCTCCTCTGCTTCACCTCTGTGCAGATGCTGGATGGAAAGGCAACGTCCCACCAGAGACATTGTTAAGTGTGACTGGGAAGTTCAAGGTGTGGAGGGAAATGGGAGCATGAACAACTGCAACAAGCCATCACGGTGTACTTCTGAAATTCAAAATCACCACTTCAATTTTTACCCAGTGAAGTAAAATTTCCACAGACTATGTTGGTGAAAATTACTCCTCCTCTTTTTCCTCCATGCTTTCCAATTTATTTTTTCTTCCAGTTTTCCTTGGGTTTTTTTTAGGTCAGTTCTAGTGTCTAGCAAGAACACTAGAGGAGCAGAGAAGGTAAGGATTTTTCTAGCCGTTAGATTGGACCAAGCTCTGTAGGGTAGCCCTCAACCTCTCAACTCTGGCTTTGCATTACTGCCCTGCCTTCCTCTTGGCGATCAACTCAGCAGCAGTGGTTGTGTTATGCACTGCATATAGAACTAGTTCTCCTCCATTCTTCTGTTCCTGCAACTCCATTAAATTTCCACTGGCTGTTTGAAAATAACATTATATATGTATATACATACACACAAAACAGGGTTCTTAAAAGAGTTCGCATCCTGGGAGGAAGCCAGCATTGATTTCTTTAAACTCAGAGTGACTCCTGACTTATGAAGGAGTTCATGTGTCTGAGAAGCAGCAGTGGAAATTTGTCTTTCAGTGTTTCATCAAGGTTCTGGAGTACATTCACATCTCTGTAAGGGCCCTGAAGAAGCTTTACTGTAAAGCCTTGTTCCCATTAGCAAATCTGTGAAATTGCCTGAGAGACTGACATATGGGAATACAGAGAGATGTATCATGTTCATTGATCCTTGCTACTCAGCTTCCTAGCTGCAGTGTTTAGCTCCCATACAGCATCACTAGGTGTTAAAGCCTTGATATTTTATCCACTCTTTCACTTGTCACAATGCAGAATGAGTCTGTGAAGTATTAATATTTTTAAGCAAACACATGAGCTCCCAGGACTGAAGAGGAATCTGGCAAAGGCGAGACATGACAGTTTGTGTGATGCCTGATCCACCAAAGTGGTGAGGAGCTCCAGTAGCGCACACACACTGCGAACCCGCAAATGTGCTGCTAATGTCCAAGAAAAAAAGGCTGCTGCCATAAATCACCTTGTCAGTGAAAATATTCTGAAAGACATCATCATTCTCTATATTTGGGAGAAAAATCATCCAGTTTTTTTAGCCTCCCTCAAACTTTATCACAGACACAAAGAAAAAGGAAAGATAACAAAAAGAAATCTATCTGAGAAGTCACTTATTTTTATCTGCCTGGACCTCCGGGACACAATTCATGCAATTTCTCCTCAGCACCGTTCCCCTTCTTGGAGACATCACACTTTGGCAGTAAAGTATCTAATTTAAGTCAGTGTCAAAAAATTGGCAACGCCGACATTTCTGAAAGAGTTGAATACGGTGTGGGGGCTAAGTCACAAATTGGTACCCAGGTCAAGTTTCGTGGTTTTTTTTCCAAGGTCAGAATTGCTTAAAGGGGGGCCCTGAAGATGGAGCACAGATACTTGACTTGAACTAATTAGGATTGAAAGAAATATATTCAAAATATACCTGGATGAGGCTTGGTTGATAAACTCCCTGGACAGAAATGTCCTTTGCTCTTCGTGTTGAGAACAAAAGGGAAGGAATAGGGAACAAGGACATTTATATTCAGTGGGTAATGGGACACAAAAGCAATTTGAAAGGTTGGCTTCCACTTTACTTCCTTTTACTACTGCCTTTAAATGTCAGAGTTTCAGAGGAGATAGATCTGGTCATAGCCTAACTTTGTCCTGTTGCCCCAAACATCTGGGGCTCATGAATAAGAACTGTGCATTTTGTTCTGGGCAGCAGAGTGGTTTTCAATTCCAAACACCGAATGCTCCCTGGGGCAACCTCTGGTCACCACTTCTGCTGGCACTTGCCAGAAAAGCACTGGCCCCTGCAGAAACTTCTGCAAACAAAACCTCTCAAACAGTGACAGCCGCAGGTAAGTGTATTACAAACGGTAAAGAAACACTGAAAGGTTCTTTTCTAACCAGAAAAAGGCTGTTGTCAAGTGATTTAATTTCCTTACTAAATTGTATAGTAAAAAATAAATCGCATGTAAAGATCACGTGACTGGGGACGAAGAGAAACCTCTCATTGAAAGCTTTCATTTGCCCTTTATCACACTGGTTTGCTTCATATTCTATAAATAGCTCATGTGCACTGTTTTTCCTTTTGGCCTCCTAACTATGAACTGGTTCCTCACTGGCTTTGCGGAGTCTGAAGAAAATCTCTGGAGAATGCTGTAAGCGTATTTGATAGAAGCTCACAAGTGGATTAATTTCAAAACAGGGCTCAGTTGGCACATTTTAAAATATGTAATAATCAGAGCTGTTTGTAATAGATTCATCTCCTCCTGCACTAGGAATCAGAGGAGCTTGGTTTCTGCAATCTGATTTTAGTTACAGTTAGGCTGTAATTTATTTTCAGTAACAAACTGTTTCCCTTAGACAGATTCGGCTGCTCATTAGCATTGGGAGCCTTCTCTACAAAAAATATATTGTGAAATTTTCTTTAGCTCTGACTAGACCTATTCATTAAAACACAAACTCAGTTCTGCAACGAGAGAGAAGATTTTACTATTCATCTTGTCACTGATGGAAGATAAAGACAATGGAAATAAATTGTCCCTCTTCCCTAATTTTTTTGCTTAGTATCAATGGACACTTTCCTTTTAAAAAGGCAGAAAAATCTGTTACTCTGATACATGAATTAAGAGCTGAAGGAGAAGAAGCATATTTGAATCATTCAAAATTATTTGAATGAGAAACAGCAAAGTACCAGTTGTGTTGACTTTGTGATTTTATACCACTTAACTGCTTCATCAAAACATCCCCTTCTAGAGGGAATTTAATCTCCTTTGCTTCCCACTTCACCACCGGTGCCAGCTCCCACCGCTGCAATAGCAGCCAGTTTTTACCTATTAATCAGTACTTTCCAGGCCATTTTTTCTGCGACACCCTTTCCAGTAACCTGCAGGCACCCGGAGTTCTAACGCTCTGATTTCCAACATCAGAAGTGCCAGCCTGGGTCAGGCCAAGGGCTTCTGTAGCCTCCCTCCAGCAGGAGGAGAGCTTGTGACCAGCCAGGACCACGGTATTTAGCAGCTATGAACGCCCCTTCTCCAGACGTGCTTCGTTGTGCTTACGAGCCCTTCAAAGTTACGCACGAGAAGCAGAAGAGATTTACTTTAGCTCACCCCTATGGGTGGTGAAAAATACCTCCCCTACAGCACCCTGACAAACACCAGCAGATGGTGATCCTGACACAGAGCAACCTCTTGAATCATGGTCCTGCGAAACACAACTCCTTATTGTGCCCCAAATTCTGGGGTAAAAAGATAACCTTGCTTCTGCAAAATATTTGCTTTACTGAAGATGAACTCTACCAGCTGCTCAAAGGAGCTAATCCCAAAACTGCCAAGTGTCAGAGTTCAGATGTGCCATTTGGCAGATTTGGTGCTCTGTCGGTTTGTGTTTTGTTTTGGTTTTTTTAATTCTTTAGCTACTTTAGCTACTACTAATGAAGTGTCATGTTAGAAATTTTGCTCATTTAAATTATCTTCAAGGTAGTCAACCTACTGGAGTGGGTTCCAACCTATGCCTGCCTAAAGCTTCAAGCCCATTTTAATGTCCTGACAGTTCAAGTGTTACACAGAAGTTGTAAAATTTGAAGAAAGTTACTCTCAACTTCCTTGAATTCCCAAAGGAATTAATATATTTCCATACAATTTTCTGGAAAGATAAACTTTTTCCCTAAGGACAGTGCTTATTTTGGTTATGTTCAGCCACTATTTTCATACCTAACAACTAGAAATAAACCCCACTTTACTTTAAAGTATGAAAGCAATCTTAACTGTTAATTTTTGTGGTGTTACAAAAATACCACTGAAACAGGTATGAAAATTTGTAGAGCCTTTTCACAAGCCAGTGCAAGAACTCCTCCAATTCATATATATTTACACACAGAGCTTTCACATATATGACTATGTTTGATTTTGGAAATTATGTCAACTAGAAAAAAAAATAATTTCCTGATGTAAAGGATGCAGCCTTCATAGAGTTTTCACTGAAATCACACTAGCTGATTCAAAAATTTTAACTCCCTTCTTGTAACTAACCTCGACCCTTTGACCTTGAAAGGTTTCACAGTTAATTGCCTGTGCTAATGCAGTGGCTTGAGGAGAGGTCTGCAAATGATGGTTTTCAAAGAAAAACAGAGATAATTTTATATCAAACATGAGTGTACTTGCAGGCAATGGCATCCTTCTGCTTTGGATTTGCCTTATTTTGGTTGCCTTCATCCTAACTGCAATGTTATTTCAACAGGAATTTGGGTGCTTAGCTTTCCAGTGATGGTATCTCTAGTAGCACCACAAACGGCCCTGCATTCTTTGCATATTTGGTGGCGTGCATCAGCCCGGTTTGGAACAAAAGCTCTTGTTTTGGACTCATCACTGGAGACTGTTGCCTGATCCCAACTGTCTGCTTCATTCTGAACTTCTAAACAGAAATGACAGATCATTTTGTAGTTTTTAACACATCTAACCTCAGAAAACTTCTCTGAGATTACCTAAATATAAGCTACATTTTGCATCCAGGTTTGGGGTTTTTTTAAATTCACATCACATTCTCCAACAGCTTAGTACCCAAAAAGCAAATAATATTTAGATATAAGCTCTAGCTATGGGAGGATTGCAATTGCAACAGGATTTAAATATGTGCAACTAACGCAAGTCTACATGTTCTTTGAAGAACCACCACAAATGCTAAGTAGGAAGCCACATATACAACAACTGCATACAACAGTTTCATTTGCAATGTCTGGATATTCAATATGGCCTACCTGTTCACAGCTCTAGTGTCTCATGCAAAGAAACACCATCTCTTTCTTCCCATACACAAGCTGCAATGCTGGCGGCAGTGACGTAGAGGACAGGTATTCCTCGTCACTGACAAACAGGGAACAGAAAGGTAAACACCTCAGATGCAGTCCTGGCTACTTTCCTTACTTGCTTAGGCAGACAATTTTTGTAGGAACAGAGAGTAACAGTTCGATTCTGAAGAGCAAATGAACAAATTTAATCCCCAAGTGCCTCAAGCATCGAGGCAAAGCGTTCCTCCTCAGGAAAAAAGAGACCTTTGAAACAGAAATCAGATAGGGACATTGAAAGGACATCCAGTCCATCACAGCTCCCAAAGTAGGAACAACTATCTCCATGTCCTTTCTGAGAGGTATTTCTCTAACCTGCTCTTTAAGATCATCGCAGATTTCATAATCACCCGAGCAACCTTTTCCAGTGCACTGCTATCCCTGCTTTGGATGGTTCGGGGATTCTTCCCTCCCCTCTGCTTTTTTTTTCAGTGCCACCTTTGAGTCTTTTCTGCTACAATTTAGTTCTATTAATTCTTGTTCCACCTACTGCAGAGCTTTTACTCTCTGCAAACAGCATACTGCTCTTCTTTACAGCAGCCTTTTCTGTATTTGAAGACTCTTCGTAATGTTTCCTCTGGTCTTTTATTCTCTACACGATCCAAATTGTTTCAGTCCACCTTCTAGGTTTCTTTCCTAGTCGTTTGATCATTCACACTTTGGAGCCTCTCCAATCAGTCCACATCATTCTTGAAACTACCATTCATCTTGGGATATCCCCTTGGGACATTATTACCACATATGAAACCATGTTTTTCCAGCCAGGTTTTAAAACTATATCTATTAAGCTGAGGGTTGTGTCTTCCGTGCACAGTTAACTTGAGTTATTTGCACTTGAGTTAATATCTCCCCAGTTAGCCTCATGTCACAGAGTCACAGGAACCGAGAAATGGAAGGAATCGCAGGAAATCATCTAGTCCATATCCCACCTCTGAGGCACAATCAAATGCCATATATCTACACTGTTTTTAAAAGACTCCAGCAGCAAAGCCATCATGACCTCCCTGGGCAGTCTTCAGATTAGAAATTCTAAATCCCCATTTGCCCGTTCACCCTGGGACGTCTCAGGCAGTTAGGTGCCCACCTTACCACGTTTTCACAATAGATAAAACCAGCCTAACTTGCTTACAAGAATGTCACGTGGGACTGTGTCCTAAATTGTCTTTGAAAAAAGGTTCCACCAAATCTACTAGACCAGTGGCACCAGTACATAGTGGCACCTGTTATTTGCTCATTTCCACATTAATTAATAAACTCCTACTTTCCTCCACCTTGATTACTCAAGTATTTCCTTGCTATTCTTCCTTCCTTGCCAGTTGCAATTCCGTTTTAGCCTGAGCTTTCTGACTTTTACCTACATATCCATGAGATCTGTCATACCAGTCCTCAGCAAGTAGAAATGCACCTTTTGCATTTTGTTCCCCCAATGCAGTAAGCCATGCTCCTCCCTCACTGCCTGCCCTCTCTTTGGGATCGTTAGCCGAGAGCAGCCGCACTGCAAAATAACCCTTGCATTGCACAGAGGGATTGGATTACTGCACAGAATAACTGCGTTAGCAGCTGACAAACTGCGTTAACTCGAGCTGTAGCCTATGTGACCAGGCAAGCCAGTCAGTTCAAGTAAAAACCTCTTCTTAAAGGCTTCTGCATTTGGACAAGACTTGAGCTGGGGCGAAACTGAAGTTATGACTCAAACGTACTGCATAGTCAAGACAAGCCCAGAAAGCACTATGAAGAGACATTAAGTGGATACTTCTCTTAAGCAACGGGCTGCACAGCAGAAACAGAGGCCTCACTGCCCGCTCACATTTGAGCTCTAGTAAGAACAAAAACGATAAGAAAGTTTGACTCTGAAGATTCGGCAGCTCCCAGGGTTGCTCCTTCTCTGGTTTTACACGAGATCCTCTGCCACAGAGGGTGCATAGGAATGCTCTGAGCCCACGGAAAATCTTCAGTTCACCTGTTAATGAGACAAAAGGTTTCAGGCCATTTTGAAACTCAGATGAAACATGACAAAGCACGGTAAATATGGACAGAGGGTTCCTATTTATCTGTTTTACAAATGGAAAATATCAAGAAACTAATGTAAATAGGAACAAGCTACAGGAAATAGCAACCTTAAATTAACTATCTAAGAGCATGGCAGGCGTCTTGCTGGTAGTTCTGCACTTCACTTAGCTCCTACAGTCATACAATCCTAAGAGCTCCAGTGGAAAAGAAAATAAAATCCTCCAATCCTTAGGGAAAAGTCACAGTTTATCTCTAGAAAGCATGAAGCCGCAAATCTGAAAAGATGCCAAAGTTGACAGTTAACTGCCACATACTACTGAAGTCCTTTTTTTCCGCTTTTTCTTAAACTCTTTCTTCCCATTCCCAGGCCAGACGCGAGTTTGGAAGTCAGTGAATGAATTCCACAAGTACTACAGTTTGTACTTTCACAAACAGCTTAAAAGCCGAAGTATCAGATTTCACAGCTCTGTAAGAAGGTTGGCATAACTTCAAAGCACTTCTGAAATATCTATTACTTTATTCTGAAGAGACAATGGCCTCTCCATAGTGAAGGCTGAAACAGTCCTTCCCTTCGAAAACTGATTTTGACACATGCAGTCTCAGCTTCAGCAAAGTAACACCAACATGTCTGAAATTTCAAGACCTTATGCCAAGGCAGAATTTACCTGTAAAGTCTGAAGCAAAACTGAAAGCATTTGAGATCTCAAAACTTTTAAAGAGATTTTGGGCCTGTCACAACCCAAAAATGGGTTGGATTCAAATCCCATATTGGTTTCAGTGTGCTAGTCTCGGTGGCAAGCAGGTGCTTCTGACAAGCTTTTTTAGTTACTAAAAATAGCTCTGTATTACATTATGAAAACTTTAATTTTTATCTTGACTGCAGTTAAATTTTAAAGAGACAAATACATCAATCCCAGAATTTATAAAGACAGGTCTCATAAAACCTTCCTATCCTGAATTATTTCAGATACAGCCATTTTTGAAAGACATGATTTTCTCCGTTCTCCTTTGATATTAAGAAAAGTCAACCTTCATAGCTTCCTGCATAGATAAAACATGCAGGATTTTGTATTCTTTTTACCAATCAGTTTACAAAGAAAACCTTTCACCCAATCTCAAGAATGGTTGCAAACATCACCTCCCATAAAAACAAAGGCATGCCAGAGAAATGCATTTTTACTAGGAATAGCAAAATGAAATAAGAAACAGGAATATAATAAAACCACATACAAATATAGCAAGAGCAGCAAAACTGACTAAGCAAATACTGTACTGAGTATACCCTTCTAAGCTTCAGGTCAATGGAAAATTTTAATTTACAACTGTATCATGTGCAACAGAGCTGATACAATTCCAAACATGACAACTGGGTGATATATGTCATTTCCCATGTTCTTATATGTCCCAGTATTTCAGTTATTAAATGACAAGCTGAGAAACAGTAATACAGAGACAAGTGACAATAAAGTTGATGAAAGGGTAGTCAAAATTTGTTGAAGTATGATGGAAACTATGGGAAGAACAAAACATGAGCTGCAATGATGCTTGGAAAAAAAAAAATCCAAACAGAAACCACCTGAGAATTTGAACCAAGGACAAAATGAAACACTAGACACGTTCATGAGGCGAGATGGCATATATCTGGATGATCCTCGATAGAAAAGCTTAAGTGAAAGGGGAAAGAAAGGCCAGCTGAAAGCAGCAGTCTAATGCTTCATCATCCCTTCTCCCTCTTTAGAATGTACTGGAAAAAACTCCATACAGGGGAGAAACAATGTCAGCATTGTTTAGTCGTAGCTCTCCTTGCTGAAGAACAAGGGGAACCAGTAGCAAAGTTTCAGCAGAGTTTTATCAGGAAAAGGAACTTACCCTGATTACTTAATTCCCTTTTATCCTGTTGATCTGGCGCTTTGCATCTGCACTACCGCAGTCCAGCCCCTGGGTGACAAACCGTTCACATGGCTTTCCTGCTGCCACCCTCCTCCTCACAGCACTTGTCTCACCCGAGTCTTTAATTCACAAAAACGAAGGGAAAAAGACTTTCAAACTAAATTAGCAGCTGGCTTTCTCAACTTGTGCTGGTTTTCCTCTATGGGCCTGGGCAAGGTTTGGATGCTGAGCAATCTACCCTGCTCTGTTGCTTCCACCCAGGACCAACACAACTCTACGAACAAACTTCAGGTAGATTACGAAAAGTGTGGAAACTCCCTCTCGCAGTCTCAGTCTGTAAGCCACTTAAAAAGTATCAGCTGTTCTTAGATGATGCTACTAAATTTGAGAATCTGACTCCCATACTGAATGAAAAGCTGATAAGCCCAACATCCAGTCCATCTCTTACCCCTTCCTTTACAATAATCTAATCACGTAACCTTTATTTTTTCCTAACTTCAAATGCTGCAATGAGGTTTGAAGCTAAACTACCCAAGCATTGTAAGGTCAAGAATCAGCTGTATGTTCTGTGAGGCATCCTACATTCAAAGGCAAAATGGAAGAAGAATCGTTGATAGAAATATAGTTTGTTTTCTGTAATGAGTCCTCAAAAAGAGCAATGGGGGAAAAAAGTTTAAAAAAAGGGGGCAGGAGGGAATTATCTTGAGATAACACTTAAAAAATAAAAAAGTAGAATCTGAAAAGATAGCAGGTAATAAAGATCAGCCACAAACCACAGTGCTGGCTGCAGTTTCAGATTATTTAAATTGGGTATGCTGTCTTTTCTCCAAATGTAGGGTCTATGAGCCTGCATATCGTTGAGCAAACTTTTTCCCATGAAACCATTCCCACTCCAGTTCAGAGATAGGCATTATGGTCGAGCCACGTTTCTAACAATAATGTTTGGTTTGGCAAGTTTTAGTGTGGTTATCTTGGCAAACAGACACTTCAGCCTATGCCATTTATTTGGTTCCAGTACATTCCAAATTATTTTGATGAAACTTCAAGGGCAATATGAAGGGAAAGTCATAGCTAGTAAATCACCTGGAAAGTCCCATAAAGGATAGGTCTTGATGGCCTCACCCTGCCAAAGAAACAACACTGGGTTGCTGATCTGTTACAAATTGGAAATGCTTACAATAAAAGCAGGGGTTCTTTTTTATTGCGAGAAGGCAAGAAAATACATACAGCACATACGACCCTACAGCAATGTTCACCATGGAACAGAAGGATCATAACTCTTAAGAGCAGCCAGCACTTAAGTTCATAAAGTTATTGAGGCAGTTCTCACAGCATTCCCCTCTCTCTCTTTTTAAAAATTGTTGTTTATGTGCATGCACATGTACGTGCACAATGTGCATTTTTAAATATGTGGATTATTAACTTAAAGGCAAGAGTTCACACCAAACAAGAGGAGGAGAGAGCTGCTTCTTTATCAGCACTGTCCCCTTTCAACAGAACAAAACAGAGAAAGTACTGCAAGTCGTAATAAAATAAAAAGAAGACAGATTTAAATCCCCAAACAATGCATGACAGTTCATGCAAACATGATTTTTTTAATTTTTTTTTTTTTTTTAGTTCTGTTGCTCTTTAATGGTGCTGTAAGAATAGCAATATTTTTGCTGAAAACACAAGTTTTTTTGCAAATAATTCACAATATTTCGGAATGATATAGATCACTTTTTGTAGCCTGAATACCTTAAGAAGTTAGTTTCAGAAGTGCGGAAGTAGCAGCAAATGGCACAGTTCTCAGAAATGTTCCATAACCTCAGAGCCCAATGTAGAAGACAGCACCTGTCATTGCCTTGCACTTGTGGAAATCAGGCCAATTCTAAAAGCTGTAAATAAAAAAAATAAAGATACTTTCTATGTCTGTCACATTAAAGTAATTCCTAATTACTTTATAAAAATCTCACCCGTTTTAAAAACAATACTTCATCATGCTTAGTTCTGATTTGTATTCACATACTTATTCGCACAAATGTTCAGATTTGCACCTCTCCAGCTTTTAAGCTGTCCTTAATAAGAAACGCAGACACGAAACACCTACTTTTCATCTTCCTCTAACCCAAATGTTGACTGCTCAGGAGTTAAGAATAGCAGCAGCAAGCTGATAGAAAACCAGGAAAAAGAGAGCATTTGAAAATTAATGTTCAGATTCACAGTATTATCAGAATAGGCTGACTGACAGCTATGATAATCTTACATACACCTATAGGAAATTTCATTATTTAATTCCTTTCATTGCATGTAGCATTACAAATAGGAACAGGAATTAATTACTATGCAATGACTACAGTTAAATGTAAATATTTGGCCACTTAATTTCATAGACATTCTTCATGTATCATCTAAATGGGTAGGCAGATTTAGCTGTATTTGTCTTTTCCAGAAGTGATACCCCTCAAATCAAACAGCAGGAGAAGAGGATTATCTAATTTACTAAGCAGCCTTCCTTAGAAGCAAGAATCATATACCGACCTCTTTTATACTGATGGAGATCCAGGATGGCTACCATCTGCAGGAACATAACTCTAAACTTACCTTGGTTCAACAGAAACTGCTGAACTGTACCCCACCCCACAGAAAGAGGTCTATTACTGAAATTGAGTCCTGGGTGAATATTTAACATACTCTGAAACACAAGTAATTCAACACTTCCTCCAACAGATGTTCATCTTCAAATACATCCCATGTGCCTCACTACTACAACATAAAGCAAACCATAACTTGAACCCCATACAAAAACCATCACTTCATGTAATTCACTAGTAAATAAATGCCTATTAAATATAGGTGTTAAGGCTGTTGTGGGATAAAAATAGAATTGAGTTTTCAAGGGCAGTTTGTGACTTTTGGTTAGCTTGCAGTCAGTGCTGTTGGAGCATTTGTTGGTTTTACACACATACAATTCACATACACACTTTGTTAGACATAGTCACTCTCATGCTTTTCCCATTTCCTCTTTCCTTATCTTCTACAGTTCCACCTAATTCCCTTTTTCCTTCTTTTTATTTTCTTTTAAATAACCATAGTGTATTTTAGGTCCTTAGAGAAAGAAAAAAATTAATACAAATAATTTACACTAACCTCTGCATAGAGAAACAACACTGCTGTGGACACTGTCTTTTCCTTCCAGCAAGCCACTTTCTTTAAACAAGCTGCACTCCACCAAAGGACTGAAAAAATGCCTCTTAAAAACAAATTAATTATCTTCCTACAGATTAATTTTTTCCTTTCTGTACTCTTAAAGCTTTTATCTACGTTTTCGTCTTTTACTCTAACAATAAAATTGATGAAAGTCAAATTACATTTCTGTAGCCATTGATTTACTAAAGCTTTTGATACAGCCCATTCCGGATGCATTAGCCGATATGATAGATCCTGCCTGGGAAGCTGTCACGGGCTCCAGACAGTGTTGGAAGTACAGTTATGCAATGGATGCCACAATGCCTGGGTAGTCAAATTATCTGCTCTTTACAACTGAGCCTTTTGGTAGATGGATAATTCACACAGATCTGTGCTGGTGCCTGTATATAGAAACTGCGTAACTCTTTGGACAAGGCACAGTTGAGTATGTGCTCAGAAGTTACTATATACCGACCACAGAAGTGGTCACTGGGAGTAGTTCAAAATGTTTTACAAGAATGCTTTGATGCTATCCAGAGCAGTACTACTGGCCAGTAGCTAAACTATAATTATGCTAGCTGGATCTGAAAGTCAGGGTTGAGTTGCAAGAATTCCCTTCTTGCCTCACCCGTTCCAGACCTTGATCAAGGCCAATGTACTTTTGGGAAAGTTCAGCTCCAGTGAAACTGTAAGCCTACAGCTGAAAACCTCCGGGGTTCAGTTTTTGTTTTAAAATCTAGGTCACATCACTCTAGGAGCAATGGCAGACTTTCTGCAGGTGCAGAGGACGTGGGGATACTCCATACACAAGAAGGTACAAACAAAGAAATGTTTAGAAAAATCTAACTGTACATGTTAAAAAAATATTAACATCAATTCATTATAAGCTTTGCATCTGGCCTGGCTACCATCTGTGATGGAGATTTTGTTACGCAGTGACACAAGAGCAAGACAGAGCTTTAAACACTGCCTGGAGCACACAAGCCCTATGTTTATTCCCAGTAACATATTCATCATTTACAAAACTGAAAGAGGACCACTTTGACTGTGTGGGCTGCAGGAATTTACTTAGTCATGACATGTTCTGCCTGCTACCGCTACCAAGGCAGGCATTCAGAAGCTTGCAGCCAAATTCCCGTTTGTTTTAATCAGGTATGTTACCACTGTACACCTGAACAGTGGCCCCTAACTCCACGCGTTGGGGACAAGTGATTAATAGCACTCAGATGGCTTCCTGCTAGAGTGGGGCTGGGTGCAGCCTGGGCTGCAGATCCCTCATGTCTGCCTTGCAAGCTCGCACGCTCCACAGGGATGGCCAGCGGCACGGTCACAGCCGGCAGAGACTGCCGGGTGAGCCCTCCGACGACACAGTGCACCTTGCTCCCGAGGTCACTTCTGCTGAGGGGAGATCAGATAAGGCCAGTCAGGAGAGGATCATCCCTCTGGTGTGAGCGGGGTCAAGTTCAGCATCCGAGCTCCACTTCGATCATGCCGTTTCCATGGGCAAAGATCACAACTGTGGATTTTGTTAGGCTCATCTTTTTTGGCTGTTTTTTAACCCCCTGCTTCCCTGCATAAACATGAGTCCAAGCTTGAGCCTATTGCCTAGCTTTAAGCTCATTCAAATTTTGCTGGCGCAAGGAAGGGTTACCTCCATTCTCCACTCTCTAAACCGGCTCTAAAACAGGGGATCGACTGA
>NW_010566346.1:0-1285 GCF_000687285.1 Phaethon lepturus
AAAGAACAGGAAACGAGCCTCAAAGAGTACATGAAAGAGACCTTAAAACAAATGCAGATCAGCAAGGGGGGACCTCTCGGCTCATCTCCCAGCTGCTCTGCCCAGGGGCAGCCTGCAGAAGCTGCTGCTGTGGCCAGCTGGGGTGGGGGCTCGGAGTGGGGAGATCGGGGGACCCCTTGGGTGCTGGGACCTGCTCTGCCCTCCCGCAGAGGGAGGTCTCGGTGAAGCCAAAAAGGGCCAGACGAGCCTGGGTTCACTCTGCAATGGAGGGACCTGGTTACGGTTGAACTCGGTGATCTTATGGTTGGACTCAATGATCTTAAAGGTCTTTTCCAACCTACGTGATTCTGTGACCGTTTGCTGCTTCACCCATGGGGATGTAATTAACCTAGACAGGGCAGTAAGAGGGTGGTCTGGGCCTTGCAGCGAGGCCCATCCCAGCTCTGGGTGACTCTCCCAGCTCCTTGAGTGCACCCACCACACGTCTTGTCCCCCACAGCATCTGCCCACCTCCACGCAGCCTCAGTGCTGGGCGTTTCGGGGGGAGCTCCTTAGGGGCTTTGAGAGAAGGGGGGACGTGCAGTGCCCTGCGGGCTGTGCCACAGCAGAGCACCAGGAGCTCTCTGGCATGCAGCTGGGCTGGAGAAACTGAGCTGCAGTCAGCGAGGGAGCGGGGAGATCAGAGAGATGCAAAAAATGCACCAAAGTTAAATGCAGATGTCCCTTATCTGCTCTTAAAAAAACCCCTGGGTTTGGCCCCTTTGGAGCTTAAACCCCTCTGCTGAACATCGCCGCTTCGTTTAGCTACTCCTAATAAAATAAGGTTCATGTTCGAGCCAACTGGCACAAATTAACTGCAATGTACCAGAAAGCCGTTTCCAGCCGTTTCCTCCCATACAAGGGAAGCCAGTGGCCTGCTGCCAACGGGGACAATGAGGGACTACGAGGCTGGTCCTGCCAGCCCTCGTGTTCCTGTTTACTTGGAGGCTTGGTCGTTGATCAGAGGGATTTCTCTGAATATTTTTTAAGGTATTTTTTAATTAAATCATCAGTGGCAGTGCCCACATCCTACAGGAATAGTCCTCCTGCACCGCGTCCCTGGGAACAGTGGCACCATGTCGCAGCGGGGGACCTTCCCGAGCCCTGAGCAGCGAGTCCCACCAGCTCTGTTGCACCCTTTAAGCGCAGCTGGGCCCGGCCCGCACCGCCTGGGGGGCGACTGCCCTGCCAACCCTCGCCTCGCCCGTCTCATGACGGCAGGACTCCCGGCTCGCCGTGTTCGCAG
>NW_010566347.1:0-21498 GCF_000687285.1 Phaethon lepturus
TGCTCCGCGCCTGGCTGCCGTTGGCTGCAGTTAACTCGAGGGGTTTTATGGTTTCCTGCGTACGTTGCTTTTGTTCTCAAATATAATTAAGTCCAGTGTTGCCAAACGGATTGTTTCTCTGGGGACTCTTTGGTGACACAAGGTGCTGCCTCCTGATAGCTAAGTGGAGGTCAGGCTAAAATACATATATATATTCACACAACATTACTTCTGTGCATATATAGATAAAGGGGAGATACTCCTATGTTCCTTGCTGCCTGCAATACATGGAGCAAGGCAAGTCTCTTTGCTAGAGGAAGTACCCAGAACTAAGCCACACAAGGATATATCACCAAATGTATACCTTTTATCTTCTTTTTTTTTTTTTTAATAGACTGTATTTCTAATATGATTGTTTTGGAAGGAAAAGTAGCCCTTCAGCAAATGTAAAAGCTATCGAATTTTACTGCAAAGATTTTTTAATGAAGACCTATGTTAAAAGAAAACTAGATTTTAGGAATCGCAACTAGTGCCTGACCGTCTGTTTGCCTAACACCGGATCCTGCCTTGGATGTGGGCCGGAGTGGTGGGTGCCTATAGAAAGAGGTGCATTTCCACAGCATCGTGAAATCTCCGACTCGAGATTGCTGTAGCCGTCGTTTCCTGCGGCTGGCCCGCAAAAAAAATGCCCCAGCTGGTGTGAGAGGCCCCAGCCTCGCGCCTGGGAGCTGCGACCATGCTCCTGCGAGCAAGGCCAAGCAGAATTGCTCCTTCCCTGCTGTGCCTTCACCTGGCCTCTGGTAATCAGCGTTTCAGAGACTTCTTACCGCCACACATGGTCATTGTCACCAGTGAATCCCGCTCCAATCGTTTATTCTATCCGCCACGGCATCCCCTTCTTGCTTGTGGCCTCTGCAACATCTTGTCATAATGCTGAGTGAATTCGTTTGCCTGCTGAGTGAAAAAAATGAAGTTTCTATTTTAACTTTTGTATAGATAATTTTGTCCACTTTTACACTGTAATAATTTTGTCTCTTCATCTTTTGCTAAGCCACTCATTTCTATAGTTCTTTCCCATTCTCCATCAGCTCATCTCATAGTGCACAGAGATAACAGAAAAGTATAATTGAAGTTTTAAATGAAAAATTACCATAATAGGCTGCATATGTCTGTCGCTAAAACTTATTTTTAATAGACCATGCTTCTTTGTAAATCATTAATTTACCTGCAAATTAGATGAAGACTGTTCACCTCAAGAGTGTGTATATAATTTTCAGTAATCAGGTCTGCCTCCCCTGTGTATCATTTCATTTCCTTCCCTGTGAAGCAGCGTGTGATGTGACTGCATGCATAGACCGTATTGTATTTTTTTTCTTTTCCAACACCAAAGTAGGGTTCCCCAGGAGTCAGCGATGCTAAGCACATTTGCAGGCTTCGTAATCCCCTGTTACACATCCAGCAGATACGGCCTGACTGAGCAGAAAGGAAAGTACTGGGCTAGAGGCCTCCCCAGCCTCCCTGTTAGCTGTCGTGACATACACTTACATGATACGTGACGTGGTAGCAGCCATATGAGTGCAGAGCCTTCACGCTGGCTGCTCCACTCCCTCACCATCCTCTGTCACATCCACTTCCACGAGAAAATGGGAAAAATAGCAGGCTAGAGCTTAACGCACCTTTCAAGGGCTCTTTATTCTGCATGTTGGATCTAGTTTTTGAATGTATATATTAGGGTTATTTTTTTCTGTAGAATAACTCCATAAAGGTCTCTGAAAAGCTTTGAAGACATTATAACAAGGTATTACAATGTGACCTCCTGGGTCTACACTTGATGTTGGGATCATCTTGATATGCCAGAGTTCAAAAACAGTTATCCACCTCCTGCCATTCAAGCTCTCCTCTCCAGAGCCCTCGAATGAGCTATGATTTTTGCCACCAATATGAGGAAAATAAACATGATTGTCTCTGAGATGGGTATACTGTGGCACAAAAGGTGACTTATTTGGGACTCAGTAATTACCTGGTCAGTGCCTGCTCTGTTTCGTGCATCGTACATAAGCATCCCAAGGCAAGGAGGAGCATTTACTGAACTTGTAGTAACCAACCTACAGACAACCAGCAGAATTAAATCCCCTGTAATATGATTGAGGCATAACCCATAGGCATACCTAAGCAACATTTCCTAATACATCTTTGGCTAGATTATACTATTCTGAAGTCACTTCTTATGCCTTTTTTTTTGTAGTGGTGCGTATCCTAGTACCCTTTCTCCCCCTTTACTAGCTCCTCCGTGTTTTTTGCAAACAAAGTTTAATTCTCCTCCGGTGTGGCAGAAGGGTACCCCCAAACTCCAATGGCTCCTGTTACATCCTCTCTTTTAAGTGAGTTTATCTGAAGCAATGGACAATATAACAGTGGTTACTGGTGGGGTGATGTTCGTCGGTTTGTGACAGAGGAGGTTAGCTGTCCATAACCCGGCCTTGATGCCATTTGTTGACAGCTAACTAATGCTGACCAGTCTCTTCACGCACCCCCCTGTGTCCCATCCTTAACGTAGGCAGCGTTAGCTTGCTTGAACAGGAGGAGGAAAAGGGCTGGCAGAAATAGGAGCAAGACTGGCAGGTCGGTTGCAAGGGCCCCATATGGGTCTTTCAAAACTGATGGGAATTAGGTAGAAATAGAAACTCAGACCTGGCATCAGCCGGGTGAGCTATGGGCTTTGAGTCCTGTTTGGGACCATTATGCCAGCATAATACTAGACAAAACGTGTGTTATACTGGCAAAGCTATGCTTTGTCGTGTTGGCAATGCTCTTGTAATGTAGACCTGGAAGAAAAAGGAAAACATTGTCTTTTCTCTTGTCTTTCCTCTTTTGCTCTCTCAGTAATTCACTCAGTTTCTTCCCAGGCTTCCCTCTCCAGTCTGCAGTTTACATACTTTTCTCTGACCTTGCTTCTTCCTGAATGTCCTCCTAACCTTCTTCAAGAGGAGTGTTGCTAATATTACGTTAAAGATGTAAATTCCCGTTCAGGGGACCCAGAACATTATGTCTTTCCTGTTTCCTAGGCCCCCTTTTTCTTCCGTTTCAGTGTTCGTCTCCTTCCCTTGCAAAAGGCACATTGCCTAATGTGTGGCAGTAGAATGAAAAGAAATCTGATTTAAGATGTATCCAAGATGTACCCATGCTATATTATTATCCTGAGCTTAGTCCAAGGCTCTCAGATGAGGGTATCTCTGCTCACTGTCTGCCTCAAAAATAACACCGAGCTGGGTGCAAACTGTGACTGCGTTTCTGAAAGCGAGATGAAAACAGCTGGTATTTAACTGAATAATTTAAAAGGCTGTTGCTCAGGTTGACTGTTTTGAACAAGCGGGATTGCTATGAAACCAGACAAGATCTGACTGCGCGAACTCAGCACAGCTCACCGAAACCTGTACGCTCAGGTTAAAGTCTACCCACATCTTTCAAATGGGCAAATTCTTGGTGTGTCAGAGGAAACGTAACAGAGTGACTTATTGCTGCGGCAGTCGAAGTTTGCGACCGCGGGCAAGTCACGGTCTGCCCCTCTCAAGAAAGTGAAGCAAATATTCACATCTTTCTAGGACCTCGGAACTGCTGAAGTTGTAACTACTGCCGCAGTGGGACGGTCGCTAGTGAGGGTACATTGACTGGACACAGAGCGACTCGTGTGCTGAGGCAGCGGGTTGCACGGGACGCTGTGGGAGCCGGAGGGTGCAAAGGGAGCGGCAGTTTAAAGGGGGATCTGGGCATTTCTCCAGACTTGAACACCGGGATCTGAATTGCTTTACTTCCGTGAAAGCAAGCTCAGGCGTCCTCAGACTCGGCAGAATTTACGGTAGGGACTGGTATGATTCAGAAATGTGTCAGCTGAAGTACAGCTCCTCATGTGATGTCATTGATTCAGACTTACCCAGGCAAAGCAATTTACCATTATGTGAGGTAGGATCTATTTACCTGGTAAATAGTACTTATGTGCTCTAATTGTACATAACTTTAGGGCTTAATTTCCAGGGAGGGACACACTTTCTTTAAATACTCCATTGCTCCAGAAAACAATTTCTTTCTGTAATAAGAAAACAACATGATTATTTTCTAATGAAAGGACTTGCATGGTTCTAGCTAAAAGGGAAACAAATGTAGGGTGGATAAAACAGGAGGTTGGAAACAGGCACCTTCAGGTTAATTGCTGATCCTCCTGCAAACTTTGTCCAAGGCTCAACATGATTTGGAAAATCTTGTTGTGCTGCTTTCTTTTGAATTGGCTTCTCATGCTGTGAACTATGAGCTACATGTAAAAGCAGATATATTGAAACATATTTTTTTCACCTGGTGGGATTTTTTTAATTACTAGATTAATTAATTATAATTAAAATGTATGATGTTTCTAGAAAATAGAGTAATGGAACAGGATAAGAATAAACATTTACATTCTCATTCAAAAAAAAGGAGGAAACCTGGATATTTTAAAAACCTTTAATTTGTTTTCTTGGATCAGATTTTGGGGGAAAAGAAGTGTGAAAATGTTCTTTACTTGAGCTCTCTTCTTGCTTTTAAGAACTCAGACATGAAGCCTTATAAACGGAGACTTTTGCTTCCTTTTCCCTATCCCAAATTGAAAATACACACTACTACTCTGGAGCTGGTTGTAAACGGAGGGTGATAAATTCCAGCTCAGCTTATCTAAATGGTGTATTTTGTGTACTTCTAAAATACCGTATTATCACAGTGAAAGATACACACTGTGAGTTAGACTTGGCTGATGTACTCACTGATAATTACATAAAGGAAGCTTCCTAATTCCATTAACAAATTGTTCCAGGTTTAGATAGAAATGAAATCATAGTGTCTTCTCCTCTTATATTATTATTGCCGTTATGTAGTCGTTGATGCCCTTAATCATAGATTAGCAGCTCATGTCCTTGGTGCGCTATAAGTACAGGAGAAAAAGAGAAGACCCACTTCAGATTGTTTATAGTTTAAATGCAGGACAGAAAAGCGGCCATGGATACGAGCAGAAAACAAAGTGGTATTACCAGGTGGTTTGGCAACACTGATCTCACTTACAGCAGCAGCCTCAGCCAGCTGCTCTTTCGTTCTTCGCAGGTGTAACAGATGAAGAAAGGTATTAACAAGGGATTTGTAAGAGTAGACACGCAAATTTGTACTGGTGAACAGGCACCTCTTCCAAAGTATTTCTGATGATGAGAGAAAATACAAAGCATAACAAGTGAACAGTTAAGAAGTTGGGATCATGGGGTGATCATAGCTAACTCATGGCTTGCTGCCTGGGAACGGTAAGGTACTTGATAAGCGTGTGGTGGTGCTGGAAAGGACCCTGACGTAGGCTTACTTGTGAAAGAGGGCCAGGGAGAAGAGCACAGATTAGGTTATTGTGGTCAGACCCGTGGGCCAGGAAAACAGTCATTGAATCAGAAAGTCTGGATGCATGGGAAGAAGGGAGAAAAACTAGTGCAGTAGCTGGGACCCAAGGTGATGTGAACGTCAAGAAGAGAAGCTTAGGAAAAAACAGTGCTATTAAAGCATAGCCTGGATATGAAAGCAGAATTATTGCTGGTTACTAACAAGAAACTTGAGTCTTATGGCAGTAATTGAGAAAGAGGTAGGAAGAAGGCTTCGAGAACCTAGTGGAGATGGAAAATTGTATCTTTGTTTAATTCAGGCAGAGTATACAGCCTGAATTATCCACATTATCCACAGGCAATGGTAGAGACAAAGGCTGAGGGGAGGAAATGAACCCTTGTAGAGCAAATAATTGTGTGAGCCAATGGAGCCTGGTTTCTACAGATCCATATCTCAGGAGAGCTCCATTGGGTGAACTCTCTGATACCTACTCGGTGCATTACTCCCCGCTGCAACCTGTCTGGCGGGGCCGGGAGTGCACCAATAGGCCTTCGTTCCCCTGGCCAGCCCCACCTGGGACCCCCACCTGCCCCTCAGGAGCTTATTTAAGCTGAGGTCTGGGCCACCATCTCTTGTCCTGGGCATCTCCCTCTGCAAAGCCCATAGAAAGGTAGTGTCTGTAGGACCTCAGCTTCTCTGTGTAAAAACTATGGATGTGTGGAGGATGAAGACACATGAATGACACTTCTTCAGCAAGGCAGCTTAAAAAGGGAAGTCTGAAGAGCCTTTTGCCTATAGCCAGCTGATAAAATGGGCTGTGGAGGTGTTTGAGAGCTGTGCTTTGCGTGTGCTACTCTGGGTGACCCTAGCACTCAACATAGGTCCTGATGTCCTGTGGTCTTGCAGATCAGATGTGGTGTTTGTAGCCATCTCTGAAGGATGCTGGATGCTAAATGGCAGGTCTAAAGCTTTTGTGGCTGTTTGTGACTGGCAGGTCTGTTGGTGGCCTGGAACTCAGTTAATTCTAAATTGTCCTGTAATAATGATAATATTATGGAAGAATGGAAAATATTATCACTTATGAAATAAAATTCTGGTAAATAGAGTTGTGTCATAGATATGCTAAGGGGTAGTTAATGCTCTTCGTGTCATAAATGAATTGCAAACCTGTAGAGCAAAGTGTATTCATAAAGGAGTATCCACACGTGCACATTTACAAATCATTTTTTCATCAGGTTGCTCTGAGAACAATAATGATGACAAACAAAATGGGCTGGTTTCACATCAAGGGGATTGATTTAGATCAAAGCAATTTAAATTGCCAGTTTTAATCATGATTTAAATTGTCAAGATGGAAACCTTGATTTAAATAATTGATTTTTATCTTGTTTTGCATTTGTGCTTCCTAGGTATTTTTCTAAATAAAGGCTGATTCTCATTGGCTGGTGTAATTCAGTATTTCCTTTTGCTAACTGTGAGGATTACGTACAGACTGAGGATTACATACGTACTACGTCTGTATATATTTAAGTAGTTTAACATGTATTTGCACAGATTCTTAATTTATACACTTTTATAATGCTAGAAAAATAATTAATATTTTCTGAATTTCTAAATTGTGTTTAATTTTTACTCGTGCATTGCTTCAAACTGCATTTGGATGGTAATTAGACTTTCATTAAAAATACATAAAATCTGCAGGGGAAAGGGGTTGTTAGTTAAAATATGCTGGGTAGCTAAAAAGTAGTTTTGTTCAAATATGTATCTTTTAAAAAGCAAGGTCTAGATCTGCCATGGACTTGAGACTTGTAGCTACGAGAAATTGTTTTACTGGGGTATTAGTTGCCCGTGTTGCCCAACCAGGAAGGGCTACATTGCTAAAAGCTTCGCAAACCTCTTTCAGAGTCCAAGGGCTGTGTGGTGAAGCTGAGGTCTGGGCCAGGAGAAAGAAGAGGAAGCCACCAAGGACAGGAGCTCCTGCAAGGTCAATAGCAGCTTCTTCATCCAAGCTGGTGTTAGTAGAGAGCGTGGGAGAGAGGAAGAGCCACCAGCTGTCCTAAGTCTCCAGGACAAGGACAAAGCGTCCTAGTTCAGAGCTTGCTGGAGGCAGCTTGTAACTGGTTTTGAGCAAAGCGGGTTATTTCTACCTCTGCACCATCATGGAGGTTAGTGCCAAAGTGCTTCTGCAGAGTGTGTCCTAAATGATTATTAGATTACCTGGATGGTCTGTGTTTGGTAAGCTGAACTGTCACTATGTCTTCCAATGTTTTAGGAACAGATTTCAGTGTCTCATAATGCATCTTAGCCCAACTGAACAGGAAAAATGGACCATTCTACTTTTAATCCCCGTTATTTGCTTTGTGTGTCTTGGCACTACCATGATGCTCTCCTGGAAGACCTGGTCGTTGGAGAAGGTTCTTGATTTGCTGTCCTGGGAAGCATAATTTATTTCATTTTTGACACTAGTTTTGTGATACTTTCTTTTTTGGATTTAAATGCATTTACAGGGTCTTTAACAGTATTTTGGGTATGGGGTGATGAGGAAGATATAGTTCTTCCTTTGATAACTGGGATATCTTGAACATATTTATTTAATCAACTAGACAATCAAGAAATTTTTAATTTCTTTTAACCTTTCATCTTGTTGATTTATGAGTATTGACTCTTTGAAAATATTTGTGAGCATAGGCTGTTTCACCACTGAGTGTTCCTTTAGGTATGTGATGAAACTAAACACAGCAAAGGTGCCCTAAATTTATTCCAAAACATTTAAGATGTATGCAAAGTAGATGGTTTGAATTATAAAAGGACAAGGTTAAGTAACACTGTTTGAAGCTTTCCTTAAAATGATCTTTCTAAAATCTATTCGTCCTTTTACTCTGTTTGGCCAAGGTAGTTTTAAGTATGAAGAAGGTAACAAATTGCCAGAATTTTGTTTTGGTTTGGGGTTTTTTTGTTTGTTTGTTTGTTTTGTTTTAGTAAAAGACTGGTAAGCTTACCTCTTGATTTCTGCTTAAGTAAGTCTGGGTTTTTTGTTTTTTTAATTCATGCTTTTGATGTGATAGTCAAACCTAGGAAAACTAACATAGTAGTAATTAAGTCCTATCTAATCTCAGTCTTATCTGGCCATTCATGCTTGTAATGAGTTTCTCAGGTTTAAAGGCACTAATCATTTAACAAAGCCAACAGTGTAAATGGAAATTAAGGAACTATTAATTCAGCACTTGCAGAACAAGCTACTAATTTCACATATTTGTGTTAGCATTTCTGCCCCTGTGGTTCCAAGTGTCTGGCAGTGCCTTATCTCTGTAAAGGCAGGGCCACTTAATGCCTGACCCTTCAATCTCAAATATGTAGTACTATGCAAATATAGGAAGACACGCATAGAAAATAACCCAAGAAAACAAGACAAAATTCTGCTTTATTTTTATATGGTGATGAAAATGATGTTAGTGAGACTGTCTTGACGCGTCATAGCCATGTCTAAGTCTCTCAAATTTGAGGATGGTGATTCCATACTTTGGATTTTTGGTGGTCCTAATACCAAATTTAAACTGGCTGATTTTTAAAAGAAGACTTTTTAAATTTGTGTATGAGGGGGTTGTTTTAATAAAGACATTGTGCTGTTGTATCCATTGTTCCTTAAAGCTGGAAATTCACCCCCTTCCCACAGAAAAGGCTGTTATTTTTATATTTCATAAAGGAATAAACATAGTCCTCTTTACCACAAAACATCCCTTTCCTCTGATCCTCAAATAGCTACTCTTAGAGAATTTCTTGCCTTTTTGCTCAAGATCTTGACTTCTCTCCATCCCTGCCTATCTCTATGAGCAACACCTCAGAGCTCTCACGCTAACAGTTTCTTTTGCTTTTTAGTTCAAAGTTGGCCCCAAATATTTCTCTGCAAAAAATTAATGTAGCCAATGTGCACAAGTCGTAAGGATAGGATTTCATAAGATCTTCTGCACAGGTAAAATATAAATTCCTTTAATATGTGCACAAGTAGAAGATAGGAAATGTTTAAAATTCTGAGAGCACCCTGCTTGTAGTGTGAGTTCTGATTAACACTTGATAAACAGTACTCTAAGGTTTCCTGCCATGTGTAATAATACAGGAGATGAAAGAAGATATAAGTTGCTTTAGGCCTTGTCCATTTTACAGAATGTCATGTCAGGGATTAGATTTAATTTGATGTTTTGTGCAAAGAATTATTTTTAATAAAGTAGCCATTCAGATTAAAGGTTAAATTAATATATTATTCTATAGTAATAAGTGTTAAATTGGATAATGTGTTGACTCTGATGGTATCACAGAAATTACAGTGATAAAATGTTGCTTGTCATAGTTCAGTGCAATATATGTACTAGAAACTGCATTCCCAAAAGAAAGGGTTTTGAACTATTCAAATTGCTCATCATGGTAAGTAAACAAAATCTTGCTGCCCTTAATTAAGAAGGAAAAGAGAGTACTTTTGGCCTATTATAGAAGTCTTGTTGAATGAGTGAAACAATGCAAATTTCTCAAACGCACGCAAACCCAGACCGAACCTTTATGGATTTGATAGCAAAGGCAGCGGCGGAGAGAAAGACAACAAAAACCTCACAAAGAAGCAACCAACTTCTGTTTTCTAGCCCTGTTGTCTTATGCTGGCTTGAGGCTGTCTTTGAGTTGGCAGTAGCTGTTTGAAATGACATAATTTATGAATAAAAAATCCTAATCCCCTGCTCTTTGGAGGGGAGCGAGCGGCTTTGCCTGAAGAAGACTGTGCAGGCTCAGAAGGAGCGAGGAGCGATTCCCATCCCAGCTCTGCCTTATCCTTCCTGCGGAGCTGAAGGTCTTTTTTTGCTCGACTTGTTCTATTCTGTGTTTCAACTCCCATGTACTTTATTTATTCTGTACTTTACCTCCCACCGTGAGACCCAGAAATTACTTAAATAGCAACAGCAGAGGTGGGAAAATGAAGATTTGCTCACATGTTAATTAACTAGCTTCACCTTGTCTTCCACGGTGCACACTAAGACTAAAAATATGCCTTGGTGTTTCTGGTTGGTTTTTAATCTTTCATAGTTTTCTAATGAGAACACCTGAAGTGGTATGTCATGAAATTTGGTGCGAAGTGCACTGAACCCAAACGGAAAAGGCACCAGTGATTTAAATCTGCTTTGGAACATGCCCTTAGTGGGAGCTGAAGTAACTTCTTCTACTCGGGTGTTCCCCTTCCGAAATAATTCCCTTCCATGTCTGAACTTGACTACTCTGTTCAACAGGCCCAGCTTATACATGCGCGTTCTGATTTTAAAGGTAGTTTTTTGTCAGTAAAATCTGAGGTAATTCTCCTCACAAATCACTGGAAAACTGAGGACTAGTTTAATAGGAGAAGAACCTCCTGGAGGACTTGCAGGATGCCATATAAGCCACCCGACAGTTCCAGCTAGGGCTGTGTGAGTCGGTAGGAAAGAGGGTGACGTACGTGCTAAAGCTGGGAAGTGCAGGAGTGTTCAGAAAGGGAAATCTTGATTACCCTTTTTTTCCCTTTAATAGATCCTATTGCAAAATTTAAGCCCCTGTTGGGCGGCTGTCCCTCTGCCAGGCAGGAGCAGGTCACAGCCCCATGACTCCAGCAATCCTAGTCCATTCCCTTTTAAAATGAAATGCAACGAAGCATCCTAACAACCTGCAGTAATAACCGGTTTCTGCCGGCTGATCAGCTCTGCGCACCCACGCGCGGGATTAAGGCGAGCGGGGACCGCGGTGGCAGGCAGCGGTGCTGGGACCAGCCTGCACGCTGGGGAGATCCCACAGCATCAGCTGCAGGCTGCGACCAAGCCACTGTTGCTGTTCCTCCGCCTTCTCCTCCAAGGTCCTCTGTCCTCCCCACGAGTGAAGGTGTCCCGTGGGCTCGGGGTGCCCGTACGCTGCGTGAGCAGAGAGCCAGGCGTTTCCTGGGGAGCACTCGATCCACTGAGCCGCTGTTTTCTTCTGCAAAGGTCTGGACAGGCTCCACAACGTGCACAGCGTGATGGGAGGGACAGCGAAGACAGTCGTGTGTGAGCCCTCTCTAACGAGAGGGTGGTCAGGCATTGGAACAGGCTGCCCAGGGAGGTGGTGGAGTCGCCATCTCTGGAAGTGTTCAAAAAACGTGTGGATGTGGCGCTTCAGGACATGGTTTAGGGGACATGGTGGCGCTGGATTAATGGTTGGACTTGATGGTCTTGAAGGTCCTTTCCAACCGTAGTGATTCTGTAATGCAGAGAGCCTTGAATAAGCAGTCTTGACCGCCGAAAAGGATGGGCACGACAGGTTTCAGATGTTTGCTGATAGATCCCATTTCTCTCCTTTGTTGTCCTCAGAATGCCTGTGCCAGCGGGGACCCTCCTCTAGGCACCTAACGGTGGCAGCAGCTTTTCACAGCGGAAGGAATTGGCTGAGGCAAATTAATCACAATGTCACTTCGTGCTACTTTTTGTCCTCTCTCGGTAGTCCTGTTTCTGAATTTGGGGATAATTTGAGAAGTTTGAGTTGCTTGGGCTGCAGTTATGTCTAAACGCTTCTCTGCCTTGTAAATTCTGATAACTCTTCATAAAAAACTATTTCTGTGTTTCGTGACTATCTGGTGTGTGTGTATACAACGCTTTGTATACAGAGATCAGCACAGGCCTGGCTTAGGATCTACTTAGTCTACAGTTTATTCGCTGCCTGCCATCTAACTGGGTGTTTAGGCATATGATGTAAAATGTCTCCTGTTTCTGGTGTCTAGAAAGCCATGTTGTCTGTGATCACTTCAAAGGAGGTTTTCCTCATCAGACATATTTATTATTAGCTTAAATCAAGAATATTTTAAACTTTTGAATATTTAAAAATATTATAACATTAGAACTTAATGATGAAGCAAGGAAAGTATCTCTTTTCACATGGATTTTAATTTCAGAATTTTTATTTTTCTTAGAAATCTTTATTAGGATGATAACTTGATTTATACTAAGTGTATAAAAGGTGTTGTCTATGTGGTTTTCAGAAAGAAATGTAGGAAGCAAACAATGTAACTAGACACATTTTGTAACTAAAATAGGTTGAAAAAATAGTCTGGTGATGCGGTGGTGTCTGGAAGCTCAGCAACGGTAGGTTAATAATTGCTCCACGGCCTCTGGTTGTGGTTAGCTATGGACATGATTTCCAGGAATTTCAGTTTTTCACAACTCTTTGTTCATTTTATGTGATTAAATATAATGAACTAAACTTCTCATGTGCAGTTGTCCGTAAGCTATTTTTTAAACGCCTTGGTTTCCCTGCAATTCATATTCTGAATTAGCAGAAACTTTTTTTCTGGAGTGGAACTTTCAATTTCTGTTTTTCAATGAAGATGGGAGAAATTGGGTTACACTGATTTTTTTTTTTTTCCCTTTTTTTTTAAAGCATCTGCGACAATAGAAGTGTAAGCCTCATGGACTGTGTTATTGATGTAACGATAGATGATTTAAGAGCAAAGGAAATTTCCGGAAGTCTTTCCAGTGCTTTTAAACTGACCTTTTCAGTACAGTATGTCTACATGAAACAAGCTACCCCCAAAAATATTCTAAGTGTTTTTGATGTCTGTATCCAAGTGTTTCTGATATATGTATTAGGATACAAAATCTGCATATTCAGCCATCACTAAAGCTGATAAATTGCTGAAACAGCTCCTGCAGACACATCGCATACATAGGTGGCTTAGTGAATGAATAATGCAAACCAGAGGTTTCTAGAGTTTTCACTAAAGAAGCGAGGAATGAGGCTTCCTATCAGTATTTAGAGCCTGACTCTTCTTCAACTCGGTTCTTCTGTGAGCATTTATGTCTGTGTGAAGTAAGCTTAAGAAGAATTAAAAAAAAAATGCTCTGTTGGAATTTACATGGCTCAGGAGGCTCATAATAGGATGAGTGTCTTTACTTCAGGTCACTGATTTAAATCCCAGTTAGAAATAGCCAGAAGTCTTTACAATTTGATGGTGGGTTGGTGACCTATGAAATGAACTGGTGACGGAAGGCACCAGTTGCCACCAGGATGTGGCTACGTATCGCACCAGTGAGGCAAACTTAGCAGCCTGCAATTAGAGAAACCCGAGTTTTTCTTTTCCTTAAGGAATATCTTGTTTCTCACCGCCCAGCCTGCACTGAACAGTGCGCAGTTGAGTTTTATCCATTAATAGGAGATTTTCTTAGAATTACAGTCTCGGTAGCTGATCCTTTAAATCTGCAGAGACAACCAGCTGCAGCCTTTAGGTAGTAATTTCTCCTCTGCCTGGCTTTTATCTGGTAAATATTTGCCTCTTTTTATGCATATAGTGACTTCTCCAGGCTTTTCCTGTCATCGCTGAGGAAGCAGCCTCTCTTTACCCTCTCCCACACTTTATTTCACTTTGTAAGAAATCAATAAAAAAAATTTTATCACTGTCCCTGCAAATGTATTACTGAAAATATTTATGTACGTATAGTTGGAGACTAACGTAAAATAGCTATTGACTGATGGACCCCATAAATTTCCCAGTGTCTGTGGAGGCAGAATCTGGAAGTGTGTTTATGTGCAATATGTATGTAATATGTAATGTGTAATAAATACAGAATTTGTAGTTTGACCTTACAGACAGAGGTTACTGATAGGTTATGCGTCTCTCTAATCTGATTCCAAATAGTCACATATTATGGATGACATTTTCCTTTCATGACACCTCTGGCATTGTGTGAAGCACCAAATTTGAAGAGAATAGGCTTATTTGAGCATTATTATTTTAATTTGACACATTTCCTTAAAAATAATACCAGGCAGACAAAAGATGGAAGGGAAAAAAAGAGCCTGGGGATAAGTTTTAACGTTTCAAGCTGTTGCCTTTGGAACTTGCCATGTGGTTGACTGGGGCTCTCAAAATCCACCTTTCACGCAGTAGTCAGATGCATATGCATAGTCGCTTGCATGGGAGACTGCAAGAGTGAGGCTGGAGAAAGCATGCTTTTCTTTATATACTAATTGCATATTATGTTTGGGGTGGGAATTACCAGTTTTGGTGTCGATGACATTTTTTTCAGTCATTCCACTGACAGCTGGATTAAATCCCTATGGGTTTAAGGAAAATGATCTTTACCAATATTGACCAATATACACCTCAACTTTCTGGAGGACCTGCGAGCAATATCTCATTCAGAATCTGTATATATTCTGTCTTCTTACTCATTAACTGCAGAGCTAAATTCAGCCTTTATCAGACTGACATCATTATTACACATATTTTAATTCATGCCACGTAACCTTTTTCAAGACTGGGTCTTCTCCAGATGCTGGTTTTCGGTGTACAGTGTATATTTTAATAAGTGCATATTAAAACAAGGGTATGCTTTGAAAAATGTTATCCGTGTAGGTAAATGATTTTGTGTGAACAGTGACAAAAGGAAAATAAATTGGTAAGGCCAAATAGCTACCCTTTTATGAATATGGATCTGTTACTGAAAGTATGTACTCTGTATTAGTCAAAGGCACAATTTTTTTTAATAAGTCACAAATGGAATAGGGTTGTAACTTTCCAGATGAGGTTTCATTTGAAAAATTTGAGAGCAGTGGCAGTGTTGAGACTGATAATCATATTGACCCAAAGGACCAAAAAGGCAATTATAGAGGTTATAGGCAAAGGAGCAAAGAACAGTAATGGAGGTGACAGGCAAATGGAAAACCAGACAGTTAGTTTCTCTCATGTCTGTATTTACTGCGCTGGTTTTACCAAAGCCGGTACGGTACTTCTGTGCTTAGGGAGACCTTGGTATTTCTTGCAAAAACAAATTATATTCCATTGTCCTTCACAATGGCAGGTATATGTCCCCATTTTTGCCATACCTATTTTTGTGTGAAAAGCGTCAAACTCATAAGACCTAAAGATACAGGAGGTCAATACTCACTCAGGACAAAGACAAAGCGGGGAGGCTGGGCTGGCTTGGCTAGGAGAACGTGTTACCGCGCAGTGTGAAAACAACCCCGTTGTGCTGGCGTGGGCTGAATTTGCGGGGCAGCCCTGCGGTGGCTCTGGCAGCCTGGTGGCTCGGAGAAGGCTTTGCCTGCTTGCATGGCCTCCGACAGGGCGGTGGAGAAAAGTCTGTCCTTCGTCCTCTTCTCTTCCGCGGCTGCTTGCTCTCTCCTTTCTTCATCTGGCACTTCCCAGCCGTCCCAGCCACAGCCGACCTCTCTGGCGGCTGCACAAGCCTCCTGCGCCCCGGTCCTCGCCGGCACCCGGGGACGCCCCGAGCCAGCGGCAGCTTTGCTCTCTCTGGGGTGGTTCTTTCTCCCGTCCCTCGGTGCGTGTTGTGTGCTATAACTAGTTTTTTTTTTTTTTTTTTTTTTTGAGGGCTGCTGACTGCGTAACCGCACCCGCACCACATGAAGCAGAAGTGCATGGTTTCGGAGGACTGCCTATGGCTGCGGAGATGGGGAAGTCCCAAATTAGATTTTGGGCCAGCCGCAAAAACCCTGTCTATTATCTGTCCGTCCATCTATCCGGTCATATTATGAAGGCGCAAAGATATACTATTAAGCTACAAAGAGGTGTTTTACATGATAACAAGGTGCACAAAGCCCTGTTGAACGAGGCCAAGATTGTAAGTAGGGCTCAAATCCTTTTCCTGGCATTGTTCCTCTACATGAGAGAATTTAAGACGAGGATTGTACAGTCTCTGTGCTTCGCAAATATTCAGCTGACTGCTCAAACAGATTTATGAACCAAAGAAATCATATTGACTACGATTCTAGTACAGTGCCTTTGTCAGTACTGTGGGATGATTTCTTAAAAGACGTGATTAACTAGAAAGGCTGACACTTTCAATATAAGCCAGAGAGGAGGATAATTAATTAAACCAGTTGAAAAGTAACTAGAAATAACTTGAGCTTGTCTGAAGGTGAGAAGAAAGGATATTATCAAGCAATCTATTCAGTATGTTAGTCTTAAACATTTGGAACAAACTGCCATTTTTTTTCCTAACAATTTTGAAGGTATATGTACATTAGGTAATATTTATAGAGTATCTCATCTTTGTAGCTATATTTAAACTTATTAAGTCTCAAATAGATCGAAATTTTCAGGAAAGAAGTCATCCAGGTTTATGTTTTGAAACTTTAAGGCTGAAACCAGAACTCCCTAAACTTAGTTTTATTTTGAGTACAATAATCTTGTATTCAAGTAGTGCTCGTAATTGTGTATAGAATGAATGGGAACAAGAATATGGAATAGTAATCCTTTGGCCCCTGTCTCATAAGAATAACATCAAATGGGCCTGTTCATTTGTTCATCTTGCAATGGAGCTTTCATTCTTCATAATAAATATTTTCCTTTGAGAGGAATAGCAACCATCATATAGAAACATATTGCCGAACTGAGCACTTTGAATTTGTTTGGTGATTATCTATTTCTCTAGGGATTCTTGGGTTTCTACAAGATCTATTAGAAGAACCATAGGCTCTGGAGGGAAAAGTGGCAGAAACAGATGAAACCAGGTCTGTGTTGTGCTACTGAATTGCCAAATAAAAAGGGTGGGTTAAATGGGACAAAAAAAAGATATAGAAGGAGGTGACAGAGAGGCTCTGGTGTACGTATCTGAAAAAAAGAAGTTATGTTAATGCGGTCTCTGAGCTAAGTCTTTCCTTGCTTTGATCAAGATGGACACTTGATGGAAGAGAAGGTCAGAGAGGATTCTATAATTCTATGATTCTGTGATTTCACTACCCTTTTTCTGGCTTAAGGGAAAACATAAGGAAAATGCAGGTAGTTGAGAATCAGTTATATATTGTGTTTTCTTTCTCTAGAGTATGGATGTTGTGAACAACCTTTAGGTGATTCAGAAGAATGCCATGCTAGGAAGCTCGTGTTTTTCTACACTTTCGGAATGATACTGATTTTTTTTTTTTTTTTTTTTGGTAAACAAAAGTTTCTAGTATATGCATTTCCACAATAAACATCCTATGAATTTGCTGAGTATGTGTGTCCAGACAAGAATATATCTATACCAAAACAATTCTTTCTTTTGCAGCCTTGTCTGTCTTGATCTTCACGTTTACAGGAGTGGACTGACGTAATGATTTGATTCATACTTCTAAAAAAGAGAGTAATGGTGAAACCAGCCTCTGCGTATAGAAGAATAAAACAGAAGGAGAAGCAAAAGATTGCTAGGACAGCAAAATCCAGAAGGTGCTCTGAATTGTCTGCTAAAAGGCCACCTTTTTCTGATCTTCTGCTGTGTTGCCTGTCTTCCTATACATGGCAACATCCAAAACTTCATAAGCAAGTCAAAATGTTTAGATGCTCAGAGTGGTGGTTCACTTCTCAGGGAAACAGTGTCAAACACCACTAAATAACTTTTTAAGAAGTCTTTTCTTGCAGTAAAAGCAAAGGCAGTTACTGTAGCTGACGTATGCTAAGTTTTCTGTCAATTCCTTCTTGAAGTTTGTCATCTCCTCTGTGGCGTCTATTAAAATAGAAAGAACTGAAACCAATCCTCCACTTCTGGGGTGCTCTGTGGATCTTGCATCATCTGAATTTCTTCCACGCAGCCAAGAACAAAGATCAGAAGGGACCATGTGGGTCTTGAAACCCAGTGTCTTGAAAACGGCGGGTAACTGGCCACCGGCTGCTTAGTCCGGAGAGGTCTGCAGCTGACATGCTTTTGGACTCCCCCCTTTTCCAGCGTAACAAGACTTACATAGGAAGTCAAAAAGCTATGGCACTCACACGTGCTTCCAAATGACCGTTGCCATTATTGAGGCAACCAAACGTTAAATGAGTGTCACAGCCCCCAGAAAACACTCAGCTGGTGAACTTCAAGCAACTGTATGTCTTCTTGGTAAATGTAATGGAACTTAAACAAGTTAATATAAGTAATCTCTCAAAGAGATTAAAACAACCCTGTAAGTGCATTATCTCTGCAGGAAGGTTTCCTGTCCTGCGCAGCCAGTCTTGCTTTCAGGCAAGACTGAAATTTATAAAAGGCAATTTATAAAATTAACTGGATGCTAATTTAATGTGGTGGCGAGATACAAAATTAAAAAAAAAAAAAGTAGTAACTAGAAGCTAAAGACAAACGAATTTCGATTTAAAGTGAAGTACAGCTTTTGTTGTTGTTCTTTTTAACAGCAAGAGTTATAGTTGACTTCGTTCTTCAGGGAATTGGTTGACTGTGTATTGTTTTGTGTTTTAGCAAAATGGAAAACTTTTCTGGAAGTTAGACTTCAGAAGAATATGGCCAACCAGGATAAATACAGGAGAAACTGGATTACATTCTCTGGATTACATTCTCTGTCCAGTTTGACCTTTTATATGATGAATTAATGACCTTTTCTGATCTTAAAAGTGCTGAATTTATGTCTAGAGTGAATTTCTCTGAAGCCTCTCCTCAGGGAGGCTTGGGAAGCAGAAAAAAAAGTCGTATGGAGACAGAAAGAGATCAGATATCTGAGACTGAAAAAAATAAAAAGAACGTGGTTGTGTAGTGGGGGAATCAGGGATTTAAAAACTAAACATAGGTAGTTTAGACTATTTGTCCCTGTTGTTTGGAAGCCAGGAGAGACTAGGTCACTGTCATTAAAAGTTGGCACGCTGTGGGCAATTTCTTCACCACTGTGGCTTTCTTCAAACCAGATGTCAGCATGTGGAGCTGTTGGTAGATCCACACTCGGACCCCTCCTACAGCTACTGTGAAACTTAAATACAAAGTTAAAAATCTTCTGATGCTAGGGTGCAAGGCATCTGGGGCTGAGGATTTCATGTTTATTGGAACTAGGTGCTGCCCAAAAGCTTTTTCAACAACCAACAGGCCAAAGAGTAGGTCATGATCTGTGTGCAATATTGATCTTTCCACTTACAGATATTAGTGCATTTTGTATCATAATTAAAAATGTTACTGTGTCTACTGAGAGGATATAAGCATTGTTAGAAGATGCTTCATCCCTCACTACACTGCAAAAGTTATTTTAATTCCATCTGTTCCACATGTGAATTTTTCTGTAATGTTTTTGACTTTTCCAAGTAATTTTCTACCCTGTATGATTTCTATTTCATGTTAGTTGTCATCAATCACTCCCTTTTCCTTGCTTTTTCTGTATTCCTTTTTAATGTTTAACACTTGCCTTTACCTGGCCAATGAACCACAAAGGGATTTTAACCATATTTTATTGTCTTGACTGCAGATGGCCTTTTATCTATCAGATAATCTCTTCTATAAGAAACAGTAACTTTTGTTGAAATGTTTCTGATATTTTTGCTGTTTTGATCAATTTTTCTGATAATGCTCAGCTAGCTCTTCAGCTACATATTATCAGCTGTGACTGTCTTCTGTTTGTGCACATTGGATGCAATCAGGTCGCAATTATGAGACCCTAGGCAACTTGTGGCCTCTGGTCCAATGATTAGTTAATCTTTTTCCCTCATAATGAAGTAATAAGGTAGAGACATATCTTGTTTAAATACACTTTGTTCTATAGAATTACAATATATGAAGTTTGGGTGTTTTTCAGATACTTTTGCCCTTGAACTTCCAAGGGCAAGAGGAGGACTGGATATTTTCCTGCCCTACAAACTCCAACTCAACTGACAGGCCATGGGGCAAATCACCATCCTCACAATTTTCAGCAAGTGATACCTTTATGCAAGGTGTCTTGGGTGTCTCACAAAACCAAAATACCATGAAACCAGAAGCTACTTTTACAATTTGTGCTTTTCCAGAAAATGTTGCTAAGAGTAGTCCCTTAGAAGACGTTTGCCGGTTGTGCCACAATGCACATCCTTCCATCGGATTTGGGGCCATCTGGGAAAGAGACATAGCCAAAAGCGCTGTGTGTGTTAGCAGAAGAGTACATGTTCGTCAGACATCAGCATGCATTGCTAAAATTGTGCATGTGAAAAACAGAGAAAATAAGGAGGGAAGTAATGGAAGGGCTACAGTGCAGTCAACATTCCCCTTCCCCTCATGAAACTGAAGGATTAAGAAAACGAAAGTGAGGAGGTGGAATAAGAAAGATGGATAAAACAACCATGGGAATAGTGTAGGTGGAAGGAGTAAAAATCCAGGAATAGTGAAAAAGTCAGAAATTGAGGGAAAGGGGAAATAGTCTGTAGAAAATAATTTAGGAGGAAATTGTAAAAATGGGATGACAGTTGCTCCAAAGCACACAGTGTGAAAGGGCAGAAGAGGAAAGTAAGGTGAAAGGAATGGTAAAGAAGAATGAATCTAGGGAGGCACTTCACATGCCTGGTGTTACACTGTTATGCATTATCACTTCATGTCAGAAAGCTAGAATGAAAAGCAACAGCAAAGTACGTTGCAGCAGAATGTAGGAAGACAACACGGATCACATGCAGTGGTGGAAGCGGTGGGGGCATAAGGGCGAAGGTGGGGGGGGTTTCTCTGGGCCAGTTGGGTAAAAAGATTGATCCTGAGGGAGGAGTTATTAAATGTTTTGAAGAACACTAGTTTGAGGCTGACAGCATTGGGTAGGAGGGAACGGTTTGAATGAAAGCTCCCAAACTAGGGAAGATGGGCGGGAGAGAAAAGAGCTAGAAGAGGACAAGCTGGGGTGCTAGCATGAACCGAAGGGAAATAGGAAGGGATGTAGTGAGCAGGGGCTTTAGGAGATGGCAACAGGACAGCAAAGGATAAATACTGTGCCTTTCCTGTCTTGTTTTTTTGCTCTTCTAAAAAACAACACATCGCAGGATCATCCTGATTTTTTACTTTCGAAGACTACCCCTACCGTGTTGGGTGTGGGCTGCTATTAATTACCAATTCCTGGTAACTTCTTCAAGGTTTCTTTTGGTTTTAAGCAAAATAAAAAAAAAAAAAAAAAAAAAGCAAGCTGCAATTGGAGCATCTTCAGACCTGGTCAGCCTGGTCCAACACGGCCTGATGGCTGGGGGCCCTGGGAGGCGGTCAGCACCCAGGGGTGCCGTGGGCCTGTGCCAGCACACGCACCGTGCACACGCACCGCGCGCGGTCACCGCATGCACACCATTGCCAGTGCACACACTCACAAGACACGCACACGTGCTGTGCACGCCTACGCAGCGCACACATCCTGCACGCACGAGCACTCTCAACGCCCCCCTCCACGTACACACACACACACACACACACGAGC
>NW_010566348.1:0-602 GCF_000687285.1 Phaethon lepturus
CTCCATTCAGGACTAGCCATTTGCATGCAGTTCATTTGTGATGCAGAAAAGCTTGAACCTGTCATTATTGCTTGGCATCAGCACAGCACTGTGAAAAGACACCGCTCGGAACATGCGCACAGCGCTGCACCCTATTTTCTTTAATCTAGGCTAAAATGACGACGAGAGAAAGCAGGAGGGAGGAAGAGGGGAATGGGGAAAGCATCTTTCCCATAAACAACAGTTCAAGTCTCCGACAAGCCAGGCGCGAGTATTCCGCTCGGGGCTCCAAAGGTTTGTGCAGGGACGATGGGAAGCGAGGGGTTCCTGCAGCGCCTGCAGATGACATCAGTCCGGTCCCCTCTGCACAGCTGGAATCCGCTCAGCGGAATTATCCCCCGGGAAGGGCTCCGGGGCCACCGTTCTGCTGTACGCATACAGTGCGGCCAGGCAGGAGGTGCCCGGAGGTCCTCCCCGGCACGCGCGTGCGCCCAGTGCCTCCTCTCTTCTCGTTTTCCCCGAGCGTGGCGAGACGGGGAAGGCAGCAAAGTCGGGGGAGCAGATGGAAAGCGAAAGCCCCGTGGAAGCTCGGCTCCCCACGGCTATTTTCCGTCTCCTCCCAC
>NW_010566349.1:0-403 GCF_000687285.1 Phaethon lepturus
CCCCCGCCCCCGTCTCCGCTGCCACTGGCCCTGGCGGCTGTCCTTACTGCCCTGGTCTTCCAGCATGCTTGAAAAGGAGCCCTGGCCCAGCAGCTCTGAGTGCCCAGCAGACTGGGCAAACAAAACAAAGACCACAGAGACTGCTGCAAAGTTAAATACCCCACAACAACACAGCCCACTGCTGCCCAAGAGTTTGTGCTCACTCACAGCCCCTGCCCCCAGCAAAGCCCATCCAGCAGCCCTGGCTCCCTGCAACACCCCCTAGAGCACAGCTCCTTTCTGCAGACACAAACAGGACAGACCCCATGCATGCAGCCAACAAATGCAGGTTACCAGAGATGACTTCAGGTCGGCATCCTTAGACTGCAAACTGAGGGGCTGAAGAAGAAAGGGGGGGGGGGGG
>NW_010566349.1:443-675 GCF_000687285.1 Phaethon lepturus
GCAGCCATCACACCAAGCAGAGCAGCAGCATGGACCAAGCTCAGGTCATGGGGCAGTTATCCCACAGGCTGCAGTTAGCTGCAGATGGAGAGGTAGTTTGGAAAGGCAAACTGCAGAAAGTTTCACATTAGCATCAGATGGCAGGGACTGCACCCAGGGCACAGAGCGGCTGCGGGGCCCCCACACACTGGGGCTGTGGCAGCAGCGGGGGTGTGTCCGCGCCACAACAGAG
>NW_010566349.1:686-17158 GCF_000687285.1 Phaethon lepturus
GGCAGGGATTTAGTCTCGGGCAGACTGGAAGGCCAGCAGCCAGGTCACTGCCTGTGGACAACCCCCCTCACCACACATGTGGTCCTTCTGCAATGCCAGGTTTCACACTACAGCAGATTGGCCATAAACCTGCTGCATCAGCCTGGTCCTTGCAGGCCCTGTCTCTTTGAGGACGGGACCTCTTCTAGAGCTCAGGAGTCCTCCTGGACACACACCAGGCACCAGAGGAGGTCCTTGTCATTTGTAGCTGGGAAGGTGCCTCTCCCCCCAAAGAAGAAACAGCTGGGGAGGCTACAGGCAGGATCCAGCGATCCCAGTGAACTGCCTGGCAGGGCCACTGCAAGTCATGGCATTGGAAACATGCCATCCCGCTCAGCAAGTTTTTGTAGGTATAATGGGATCTATTTGGCCATAGCAGCTATGAAGCACAGCTCCCAGCTGGTTGTAACGCCAATACACCCAAGGCTTAGAGAAACCTTCCTCCCCACCAGTCTGAACACAGCTGGTCCCACTCAAAGGGGAGCTCCCAAAAAGTTGTGGGGCAGTACCAGCCCTAGGCCCCCACAGCACGTTAAGCCATGCCCACCTCTTCCCAAGGAGCCAGCCTCTTTCCCCTGCCCTGAACAGAGCGACCCTGAGCCTGCTGAGAGGGAAAGCCAGCTCATTGCTGCAGCAGCTTGCTCAGCAGGTTTGTTTAGGAAAGCTCATTAACTCATGCACGCTTGGAAGCTGTGCTGGTGTGTGGCATGAGGGATAAAAGCTGAGGCTGCAGGAGGACCAGGATGGCTTCACCTTATTCCCAGTCAGAGACTGCCTACGTTTATCCAATTGCTGCAAGAGAAGAAGGAAATGGAAGTTTCTGCTGCTGGAAGAGGCCTATCAGGACACCAGCCACACCTGAGACAGCACATGGTCCTCCCCATCCCTGCACCTTCTCAATCATGCCTGTGCTTCCCCTGTATAGCACTGCCAGAGCAACCCCCACGCCCACTAACAGATTTACCCCAATTCTCCCCCCAGGACAGGACTGGAGCAAAAAGGAGCTCCTGGAAGCAGCTGTAAGCTCTCTGAAGCCCAGGAGCGAGCTCCCTCCTGCTCTCCCATCAATCCTGCCTGTCCTGTAGCTGCTTGTCACCCACAAAACCTGGCAGGAGCAGCCTGCACCACCTGCCCTCACCTGTTTGATCTCACTTTTCAGCCTGACGATGCCGGCACGCTCAGGCTTGGTAGCCCCAACAGCCCCCACCTCACAGATGGAGATAGCAGTGGTGAGCGACGAGTCGACCGATCGCACTGGAGGGGAAGAGAGGTCTACAGTGGGTACCATGGCTCGGCACAGACGTCCCTCATCACTGCTCGGGCACTGGACCTCTGCACACCCTTGCCCTCTATCCCAACCAACACCAGAGATCCACGAGCACAGCACAGAACTGACCAGGCCAAGTACTGAACTAAGGAAAGCCCTAATAGCCACAGGACTTGGACTTGATCCCCAGAAATGAGCTCAGCATCACCCTGCTAAGAGCACAGCTTCTCGCTGGACCGCTGCAGTGCAGAAGCAGCTGTGCTAACATGCAGGATGACAGGGACGTCCCCCACAGGTGGAAACACCTGGAGCTGGCCATGCTCCGCACCAGGAGCCAGCTTTTCCCAGAATTGCTCTTGCAACACTGCTGAGAGACTCACCACTCCTTTCTACCCCAAACTCCTTGCCGGAGAGGATGTGGTAGAGGAGGCTCTTCATGTCCGACGGGCTGAGATTCATCAGGTTCTCGGTGGCTTCTCCAGCTGGACAGACAGAGTTGGGATGTTGCAACCCACTTCACAGCCCTCCTGGGACATTTCTATCCAGCACCCCATTCTGTTAGCAGGGGAAGCAGTGGTACAGGAGCTCATCCTCCAAAGACGTACACTAAGTCCAGGCGTTGCCTACAATAGGGACTCTTCCCCATGCTAGCTCAACCCATGCCTGCATAAAGACTGCACTGATATCACCTGCTTGTGCTGCCTGGTAACACTCCCAGCTGCAGACCCTGGCACATTCATGCAGGGTCTTGTCCTGGTGCTGAGCTGCCCATTTTTAACAGCACTTCCTCCTGGCCTGGCAGGGCCCCAAGCACCGCAGCACCCACCTCAGCCAGGGTTCCATCCTCACTGCACGTACCCGAGCAGCGTAGGGAGTGCGCCAGCTCTGTTGCCATCACCTGGATGATGAGCCCGATGCGGATGCGGAACATCTCAGCAAAGAGCGCAGGCTGTGTGCGCATGTACATGGCCAAGTACACCATGATCTCCTGGAGGGGAAGAGGCAAATCACCCCATGGCTGCTCACCAGGGCAGACACCCAGCTGTGGCTGTGGTGTTCCCCCACTGCCCCGGCCCCTCACCTGGGTGAGGATGGACACACTGAGGTTCTTCTCGCTGGCTTCATCAATGAGGCGAACAAGCTCCTCGTAGGGGATTGGTCTGGGGAGGGAATGAATGGCAGAGCAGGTGAGAGGCAGCAGAGCGAGCCTTGCATCCCTCCTGGTCTGTACAGCCCAAAGAAGAGAGGGAGATACAGGCTGGGGACAGCCTCTCAGAGCCACTCCTGCACACAGACTCCAGAGCAGCAGGCTCACATCCAGCCCCAGCCCAGCACGCGTGGGGAGGGAGAGGTGCCACACTCACGCAGAGATTGTCTTCTCACGTGGCTCCGGGGGCAGCCCCACTGTCAAGTGTTTCTGGTGAGACAGGAGGTCAGTGCAGGCCTGGGGACAGGAAGGGTCAGCCCAGGTGTCACCAACAGCTCCAGGTTTGGGGCCTCAGCACAAGATAGAGGGAAACAGAGCTGACGCAGCCACAGTTTGCCTGCCCACTCTGCTGGACCTCCGCCCACTAGAGGCTGGCTGCATAGTTGTTACCTCATCCAGAGCTTCCACCTTCTTCTTGAGGATGCCAGAGATGTAGCGGATCAGGGCCCACTGGCGTGTGTCCCCCACCCGCACATACAGCTCAGTGAGAAGCTCCTTGACAGTGGGGCCAGGTTCGCTATCAAGTCCCGTGTGCCACTCAGGCCCCCTGCAGTAAAGGAGATGCTGGGTTATAGCCAGCAATTCGCCCTGCAGCAGCTCTCTGGCAGCCCCTAGGCTGCACTGTCTCTCTCTCTGTTCAGTGAGCCAGCAGGACTTGGACCTCATCATACTTGAAGATGTGAAGCATGTAGAGGATGTCTGCTTGCTCCTGCAGTGTGGGGCAGATGCGCAGCTGGTCCACCAGTGCCCTGCAGTCCACATTGCCATCCTCATCACGGGGCAGGTTCATCTCTGCATAGAGTGCATGACTCTGGGGGAAGGCAGACCCATGCTCCTGGTTAGCATCACCAGCACCTCGGACTAAGTGCGGTCTGATTACGGAGCCAAGGCCATTCACCCATAGTCACCAAGACTTCCCCATGCAGCCCCGCAAGGACCCTCTGGCTCCAGCTGAAAGGATAAGGATGGCACTGCTCAGCCAGACCAGGAGGGACAGGGCTCACCTTGCTGTCCATATCTTGCTGGTGGGGTGAACTCAGCAGCTTGACTGACTGCTGGGATGCCTGGAAGATCTTGCTGGGGACATACATCCCAACATCTAAAAGAAAGCCAAGGTTGGTACAGACACTTCTCAACCCCAACTACCACTGCTGTGCCCCAAACCACCTCACATCTGACACTGCTCGCCCAGCAGTCCCTGCAGAGAAGCTGTCTGTGGGAGAAGCAGCCCCTGCCATCCCTTATCATTCAGCAGTTTCCACAAGGACTGCACAGCCACCAACTCCAGGATACTCCATGGCCAGGACTAACATGATGGACATCATGTGCTTTTGCCCAGGCAAAGGCTGGGTTGCTCTGCAGTCCATGGCACGCTCCCAGCATCACACACCTGGGAAAGCTCCCAAAGCACTTCTGCCTCACCCCTGGGCTTGAGCAAAGACACTGAGGGTGCTGGAGTTAACTCACTCTGGACATGAAGGTCCTTGGCCTTGGATGCCAGGGACATGAGGTCACGGGTGGTGTGGACAGCAGCCCGGAAGCGGCTCAGCCCTCCCCGCTGGGCAGTGGGAGGGAGGTTTGACTGGGGAACCGTGCGCTGCAGCAGGTGGTCCAAGTACTGAGCAACCTCGTCGTATGTGTCCGCTGGAAGGGGAGGCAGAAGATGGGGGGTTCAGCGCTTTGCGTCGGGGCACCCCAGACGCCGGAGAGCTCCCCAGCTGTGCCTCAGCGAGGGCTAAGCTTTGCTGCCCGCACAAAGCGACAACGTGGGGCTACCACCAGCAGCCAGATGGACAGATAGACAGTGCCAGCAGCTGGGCTCACAAAGCACAACAGCCACGGCACCCCTGTTCCTGCACTACTCCACTGCCTGGGACACAGTTACCAGCTGGGGCCAAACTGGGGCTCTCTCCGAGTCCCACCTGGACAAAGGAAGCAATGGGGTTGCAGTGTGTGTTTGGTCCAAGCCTGCACAAGGACGGCAGGGTCTGCTCAAACCCCTCATGCTCTGACCCTCTGGGGAAGAAGGAGAGGCATAGCCAGGGGCAGCCTGTCCCAAGCAGAGACCACTCAGGAGCACCCCAGTACAACAAGGGCCTCATCCAAGCAGGACTCCAGCATGGAAGCAAGGCTTTGCAACAATTATGTCTAATTAGAAATTACCAGTTATTTCTAATTAGGAGTTCGAGGAGGAATTACGGCTCCGGCCTTGCTCTTTGCCCAGCCTCCAGCGGTTCCCATTGCTCCCAATGCCGCCATCAGGAGCGCCAGAGCCACCGCTCACTAACTGTGGCATGGAGGAGGGTACTCAAAGGCCACATCTCTGCTCAGCCAGGAGATAACAGTGCTGCCCAGCAGCGATGGGTATGCCTTGGGCAGGGGAGATGCCCCAGGCCAAGGCAATGCACTTCAATGCAGAGCTGTTGATGCATTTCCAGCCAGTGGGCCACGGCAAAGCAAGGCTGCTCTCCCCCTGGCAGACAAGCTCCATGGTGTGTCTGCCCCAGGAGGTGAGCTGTAGACTGCACCTGAGGCCAACAGCACAGCACCCCCTTTCCACACCTGTCTGGGGATGCCTCGTGCTACTGCCTGAAAGCTTGCTGGAGAAGTCACCCAGACATCAGGCTTGAGAACATCATCCTGCCTGGCCGCAGCATCTGAGTACAGGAAAAAAAATTGAGCATCTTTTAGCTGCTGTAGAGGCCAGGCAGGCCCTGTCTCCCACTGGGGCTGGGGGGAAGCGACACCTTGGAGGGGCCCATGCAGCCTGCAAGGAAACCACAGGAAAGCGAGAGGAGGGCAAGAGAAATAAGTATTCAGAGTCACAGCAGTGCAAACATTGGCTACAGGAGCAGCAGAGGCAGAGCAGACTGATGGGAAGGCTGGGAAGATGACCACCACTGTCATGTAGGAGAAGGATGTACCCAGGCCTGCTTGCAAGGAGAACAGCAAAACTTGCACCCCACCACGGTCTCAGGACAAGGTGGGTCCATCACTCTGTGATGGGCCAAGGTCCTCTCAGGCACCCTATCCACAGCAGCGAGGCCTCAATTCAGCACCCACTGGAGCAGCTCTGCCCAGAGAGGGTCAAAGGCTTTGGGAAAACAACACTCAGAGATTGCTTGGGGACATGGTGGCTCTTCCCCACCATCTCCAGCACTGTATCATCATCTTCTGCACTGTTGCCTGTGCACTAAAGATACTTAGCCAAAACTCGCGAGTGGAGGCACGTTGCCAAGCCTTCATCTTTTCCCCATGCAACAGCCTATGAAGGTCAGAGTGGCTCATTCCAGAGCGTCCTCTGTGTTCTCCACGGCCATGGCCATCAGCCTCAGCCCCATCTGGCTGGGAAACCCCTCCAGCAAGGGGTCTACAACAGCTGCATCAATTCACCCAGTCCCACCCCACTGGTGTCACCATGAGCATCACCCAGACAAGGTTAATTGATGGAGGGTCAGATGGGAACAGAAACATGGTAAAAACGCAAGTGTATGAAGAACAGTGGCAGATGCTGGCAGGGATGTTGGGTGTTACGGGTTTATGGATGAGTTCGGCATTTGCCACATCACAGCAGCGACTGGCCTGTTCCCCCTTACCATCCTCTGCTATCTGCAAGCCATGCAGCCACTCCTCGGCGTCTGGCTCCTCAAAGCTGTCAATGCTGAGATTGTAACTCTTGGAAAAGACCTTACCCTCTGGCTCAGGGTCCATAAAGCTGAGGTGCGTTCGGCATGACGTTGTCAGGAACTCCGACAACTTACCCGTCTGGATCCTGAGCGAGAGGAGGGGAGGTCACACAGAGAGGAAGGGGGAGGCAATACCCTTGGCTTTGCCTCCTGGATCCAGGGCAGACCCTTCAGCAGGGACAGATGCACTTGCCCAGGAGTACACACACACCCCAGTGCCTGCTTTAGCTGCCTGCTATTCTTCCAGCCGCAGGTGGGCATGGAAGGGCTGCCCAAAAGCTATTAGAGGGATCCTGCAGCCATGGGTTTCATGGCATGAAAAGATACATCCTCTCTTGCATCTCCTCTGTTGGGATTGTAGCCCCAGGGTGCATTTACAGCCTAGCACACCCCAATGTATCCTACACAGCTTGTTCCCCAACAGCTGATGCTCAGGTCCAGCAGATACCCTCATAACCAGGCTCTCAGAGGCCACCAGCCCCGTCCCCTCCTGCACCCCAGGAAGATGCACTCACCTTGCGCCACCAAAATACCCATCCTGCAGCTTCCGCAGCGTTGCCAGCACTGTGGGGTGCACGCTGCTGCCAGTTTCATCTGTTGGGGACAGAAACACAGGTAGTCAGGCCCTCCCGCTCAAACAGGCTCCCAGAAGGCAACACAGGGCCAGGTGGGCATTCAGACATGCAAAGCACCATGGCAACAGCCAGGCCCTTGCTTTGGGGTACACAGCCAGGCTGTGGCACCAAAAACACCACCCAAAAAAGGAAATTCAGGACTGTCCAAGCTGGATTCCAGCAAAGCCAGGTCAAGACACACTCCAGGCTCCTGGGATTTCACCTTGGGCTTAAGCCAACAGTACCAGACCAGAAGCACCCAAACAGTCCCCCGCTCTGCCCCTGGCTTTCACATGAGGCAGGGGAGGGAGTGCTGCTGTCAGGGACAGAAGACACCACAGCAAAGCGCATGCCCAAGACACTAAGGGGATTTCAAGTACACAAGGAGAGCCAAAAAGGCTCAAAAGCAGAACAGAGTCCCTTCCCTGCACCAGGCTCATGGGGAAGCTATGAGCTGCTCCAGAGAAGCCAGTTCTGCTCGGCACCATTGCACAGCACTCTGCTCCTTCTGGTTTGCTGTCTTCCCCTCCCTGTTGTCTAGGAAAGCCTTTAGCAGGTGTTAGTCTTAGCGAAGAGTTAAGATGCAGGAAAAGCATCTTGACACTTTTACAGGGGTATTATTTTTTCGGTCTTGCTCCCAAAAGGCCTCCCAACAAGCCTAGCTGCCTGGACACTGAATACTTCCATGACAGCAAACATCCCTTGGGCTGCAGGCACTAGTGCTATGCTAGGCTGGCATTCACAACTCAGTGCGGCTCCTTTGAGCGGTAAGCTCTTTACAGGATGCTACTGGCTCTTCCAGCCCACTGTGTCCCCATTACAGAGACAGTCCCATATCTGCCCACTCCCTTCCTCCCACAGAGGCTGCTTCCCAGGGCTGCTCTAGCCAAACGCTTTGCGAGGCTGGAGGATCTATACCGAGCATGGTGTGGGAGATGGGGAAGGTGATGGTCGGCCGCCCAGTCATCCTCCAGCGGCTGCAGAGGTATGAGAGGTCCGTCCTCAGCATCTCCACAATCATCTTGTTGTCAAGAGCCAGGTAGAACTGCTGCTGGTCTATGAACTGTGAGGACAGCAGGAAACATGAGCGTCCCTTCCTGCAGCCTCCAGGTCCCTTTGGTGTCACCCATGTCTTCCCACTGGTGCTCAGGCAGGCCAGATATGCAGTGCACCCAGGGGAGATCCTCCTTTGCACCAACAGCTCACCCACCTTACCTGGTACCTGCCAGTACAGTCTAGCAAGCAACCCTCAACCCCCAGAGCAGCTACTGGCCACCAACAACTACAAGGTGATAACACTACAGCTCAGCAGCAGCATGCTGCCCAGGTCCCACACAGCTAATCCATGCTGTGTCTATCCCAAGCAAATACGCACTTCCCACAGCGCCAGGCTTGCAACCCTGCTCATCCTTGCAACCATGGTGGACAGAGGGATCCCTGTCCTGCCACTAGCCTCCTCCTGGTGTCCTTGTCAGGGTGAGAAAAGAGATTTTCACCCAACACTGATCATCAGAAGGCTGAAACCATCTCCTCCCAGCACACATACAGTCAGGACCACCAACTCTGCTGCTTCCTGCCACAGAACTGGGGCTACTCTGCCCTCCAAGGATATTCACAGGGTGTCGGGTCACCCCTGAGAATAATTCAAGTGCTCAGCCAGTGCAAAAACCTTCTGCCCAGTTCCAGATAGCATGACAGCTGGGAATGAGCCTGTGCAATGTCACCCACCTGCGGGGTAAAGGTAAAGATGTTCTTCCTGATCTTGTAGAGCTTGGAGGTCCCAAGGACGCCCATGTGCCGGTAGGGCCGTCCCGTCAGGCACATCTGCTTGTTGCGGCCTAGAGGGGCAGGAGGAAGAGGTTTTAGTGCAAGCCTCCTCAAAAAAGGGGATGCAGCGGCAGAGACAGGCCCCTCTGCTACCGGCCAGCAGGAAAAGGCTGGTTTGTGGTACCCCAGGACCCTGTGTCAAGCTGGCACAGCTCTAAAGGACAGTGATACTCTGTCCCCTAACCCTGCCCAGGGGGCTCGACACACCCAGGCCCTCTTGCTGAAACAGGGACATACAGCCCGTCCTGACCTCCGCAACAGGCCATACCTCCAGACTTTGGAGATATCACAAGCTGGGGCAGGGCCAGGGGTTCTCCCTGCACAGGGCTGGCCCCCCAACGCTGACAGCTCTATCAGCGCTTCCATTGCTCCTGGATTACTCCCAGAGCCCAAGGCGGTGCAGCAGCAGCATTGCCCCTTGGTCATGTCAGTCCTGGCAGCTGCCAGGCTGCTCCCCTGCCTGCTTTGCCCATGTCACATTCGGCCTTTTGGTGGCTTAAATTAGCCAGCATGTGCAGCCTATAGCAGATCAGGTTTCTCCTTTGGCCCAGGCTGAGTCTCCAGCTCCTGCATAAGCCTCGTGCCCAAGGGGTTGCAGCTTCAAGGAATGAGTGTGCAGAGCTCTGGAGTGGACTCTCCCCTCACGCTTAGCCCCTCCAACAACAGCCATCCCACCTGAGCTACAGGCTTGCTCAGGCAGGGACTGCCAGGGGACCTTCCTCTGGGGTCTGACTTGCCGCTCTTATTGAGATCTGAGTACAGGAACAAAATCTGGCTCCTGTCCACACCAGGTCCATCCTATATGGATAGAGCCTCTGCCTCACCCTAAGGCAACTGTGAAACTGTAATGCCAAAGCTTGATCCCTTTCAGAATCACCCTGAACAGCACTGCCTGCCACCTCAGTTCCCCTTGAGCAGGAGCAGCTTTACCAGGCCCAGGAATGGGTGGCATTCCTCATCAGCCAGGCACAGAGCAGTAGGGCAAGACATCAGCATCTATGAGCAGAAGCGCCAGGGGATGGCACAGATCCTTCTGCACCCGCTTTGCTGGAGGAGCAATGATCCCAGCTCACCCAGCCGGGCGTAGATGTGGCTCAGGATGCGAGCAGGCTGCACTCTGATGGGGTAGACGTCTGCCACAGTCTCCACGTTGATGTCCTCCTTCCTCAGGACAGCCTTAATCCCCTCTGTCTCTGCCAGGATGCACACTGCGGAGGGAGGAGGACACGCTCAGTGCAGTAGGGGCATAAGGGCGTGACAGCACTGCTCCTGGCCTTTGTGGACACATGCAAGGTGCCATGTCACATAGAGGCAGCTGTCTGGGGTCCCTTGTCACATAGAGGCAGCTGTCTGGGGTCCCTTTGGGAACCAGTTCCCACTGAAGACGTCTGCCTTGCTCCTTCTAACACTCTCTATGCCCAAGCTTTCCCTGCCAAGTGGTAGTAGAACAGGACAGTTTTCAACCTCTCTGCAGAGGAGGCTGTAGCAGGTGATATTTCGCTGGGGCAACACAGGGTGGAGTGGAAAGACTTGCACCCCATCTTATATCCACCTTGCCAGGGAGATCTGGCTGCACCAGCAACCACCCAGCAAGCAGGGCCACCCCAATGAATTCTTCACGAGCAGAGTCCCCAGGTCTGCCAAGCACAGAGTCCCTCACCTTGGACCACCACATCAGGCTTGGGGACAGTTGCAAACCGGCGGTTGAGGGGATCTATTTCACCGGGAGCTAGAAACCCCTGAGGAAAAAGAGATACAAGATAAATACTTCATGGGCAGGGTAGAACAGGTGATGCCTACAGATAACCCACCTTTAAGAGATTCTGGGGGATAGAGGTGACAACTTCCCCATGGTAGGTGGCTCAAGGTGGCAACATTTGCCTGGCCCCACAGCCCACTCCCCAGGGGTGACCATACCTCAGACATCAGGCAGCCCAGGATGTAGAGGGACTGCCCCCACATGAGAGGCAGCTTGCCCATGGGTATCCTGTCAACAGTGTGAGGGTTCCTGTACTCCTCATCCACCTGGAAGATAAGCCAGGAGATCAGGGAGGGATCCACAGACACAGGATGCTGAAGGAAGCATCATCATTGCATTTTAAAGTCCAGCAGTTTAAGGCTTAAAACAAAAGCCTACGAAAGCATTTGCTACAGAGGGTCTAAAACATCCTGGATACATTCCTCCCCTCTTCTCGTGATTGCCCGAGGCACCCACGTCAGACAACAGATCAGCTGCTCGGACCACGTTTGGGTTCCCAACACAGGCCATCCCATGGGAATGACTGACATGCCCCAGGAACACCAGGGCAATGCTTTCGGATGCTGGTGGGAAGAGCATCTCTCCTGTACCACCTGAGCACCAGGAGGCTGTTGCTCTCAGCCCAGGCCCACACACTCATCACTGAACAGGAGCTCAGCACAACCTCTTCAGCACAGGTCTGTGTGTCCTGAGTTCTCAGAGGACTTTGACTCCAGACCAGCAGACTGTCAGCAAAGTACCCTTGTGTATGGAGGTAAGAAATGCTTTGGGGAAAAAAAAGCAGTTTATTTATACAGCATGGTTTTGCAACAACTCCAAGCCACACTTTTTTCTACATGGGGTTTCCATGCACTACATGTACTGCTTTACTAACAATTTGGGCTAATAAGCAGTTAAAACGTAATTATCTGGTAATGAGACATTCCCACCATAGCTCAGGATCACTCACCTTATCCGGCGGGACACTGTACAGCTCTGGCACCAGGCGCACCCCATTCTTCCCCTTGATGAGAACCCCCTCAAGGGCTTCCCGGTACTCCTGCACCTGAGGAGAGGAGAGGAGAGGGGATCTGCCCTTGGTCATGGCTCCCTGCATCCTTCCCCTGTACACCTCCCTTGCCAGGGACGTCTTTCCACTGGCCTGGCAGGTCCTGCCTCCCTTGCCTGCTCCATGTTTCCGCTGAAAATCCCATCAATGATCAAGTATGCCCAGAAGAGAGGCCACTCGCACTCGATGTTCTCAAACAGCTTCAGCTCAGCAGGTTCATAGTAGAGGCGGTTGGGGTCCTGCAGGGAGGGTGTGACAGCAAGGCATGTGGTGGGTGGCAGGATCCCCTCAAACTGACAAGGCTTCTACTCCGCCCAAGACCCCAGCCTCAAATGCTCTCCCCGTCCTCCTCTGCAGATGAGGGCTGAGACAGAGCAAAAAAGCAGTTTCACCTCCAGGCTGTGTCCTTTCCTTCAGACATCCCCTCCCAAACCCCCTGCATGGATGCTGAAGGGACTCGCCCCTCCTGGGCAAAGGGAGCCTACTGTGTCCCCAGTAGAGCACCCCAGAGCCTTCTGCAACAGCACAACATCCCCCTCACTGCACTGGGGATACCTGCATCCCCTTCACCTTGCCTGCTCTGTCCCAGCCCCTCAGCACCTGCCTTCTCCAGCATCGCCAGGCTAGCCTAGTCATGTGCGAGGCCTTGGGCTAGTCACACAGGGCCAGAGAGCAGCGTGCCTCCTGCCATTTGGTGTGACTGTGAGCCTGACACAAGGGAAGTGGTCAAGACAGAGTTGCCTTCACTGAATCCTCCCATCCCAGATATGCATGGTGTAGTGCCCCAAGGGACCTATGGTCGACCCTCCCTGCTACCTGCTTTAACTCTGTTTGCTACAGAGAAGGGAGAGAGCTGACCTTGGCAGACTGTCGGGCAGAGAGGACAGCAGGGACAGAAGGAGCAGATGTGTTCTATAGCATCTGCACACTGGCCACAAGCTCCCAAATCCCCATTTGACTCCAGCCAGCTGCAGTGCCGCTGCAGGCAACTCCGCCCTTCCTGTGCCTCACAGCTCCCCAGAAGTAATCCGCAGCTTTGCAAGCTGGCAAAGCTCAAGAGCCCTGGCAAAGTCAGACTGGAGATGCTGCTGCTCTTCTCTGTTCTGGACAGACACAGCCACGCACGCTGCCTATTATGGTCAGGTCTGAAGAGGCACAGCAGAGGAGATTTTAGAGGCACTCATACCCAAAGGAGTCCCATCAGGTTATGGGCCCAACAGCCAGTGATGATTTCAGAGCCTTCAAGTACTATCTCCTGGTTGTGGTTATCAAATGCAACTGTTGCTTATAAAATTTGTTTTCCCTCCCCAAAACAGCAGAAGTCTCCACTCGCTCTGCTGAGAGCCAAGTGTGGTAGTACACAAGCTGCCTGCTGGCCCGGGAGAGGCAGAAGCAGCTTTGTGACCTCCAGTGCTGCCGCAGAGCCAAGGCCATCAGGGAGGAGCACTGCACGGTCACCTCCACAGGCCTCTGGCCCTCGCTCAGGGCTTGTGCGGCCCTGGGAGAGCCACAGAAAGAGCCCACCTCAGCAGGGCTCCCACACGGGGCAGTGGTCCCACCTTCCCCCAGCCTAAAAGATACACAACACCACCAGGTCCCAAGATGCTGGCAGAACCAGCCTCTGCCCATCTGCCATGGGTGTGAGTGGGATGTACCACCTCTGTAATGGGCTGTGGCATTTTGGGAAGCCTTGACCAGACCCATGACACTGCCTGCGTCTACTCAACTCAACTTCCCAGTTGAGCTACCCACTACAGCCTTTGTGCTGCACCAGGTGGGACTGCAAATGCAACCGAGGGCAGCTGCTGCTTGGCACTCAAGCTCTGGCAGGTGGCAGGGCTGTGGACACTTACCTCTTTGGGGGTCCTGTATCCATCCCGGAGGAAGCGGCAAAAAACTGGACGTGAGGGAAGGAGATGCTGAGCAGGAGGTACAGGATGAGATACCTTGTACCCTCAATGCAGAAGCGGGGCAGGGTCTCCTCCAGCCAAATACCCCCTCACTCGTTCACCTAGTGCTCAGGCACCATGATCACAGCCTAGGGCCACGGCACACAGGACTGTTTCTTTGCACACCCCTGCCACAGGTCATGGAGACTGGGAGAGGACATGTCCCACCACCCCTTCCCCAAGCACATTTTTGGGGAGAAAAGGGCTACAACAGCTTGGACTGCAGCTGTGTCCCAGGAAGGGTGAGACAGGGAAGAGCCACTCACCTGCAGCTTTGTGATGATCTCTTGCTTGGTGATTTCCACAAGCTCGCTGTCCTCCACAGCGAACGCTGGGTAGGAGATGACAGAGAGCACACTAGCATCCACCTCCTTGGACGTGGAGGCCCTGGGCAGCATCGAGTGGAGGATGGACTGGACAAAGGGGAAGGAGGGGTGTTTAGGTTGCCAGGCTGGGTGTTGTTCACACCACAACCCCAGCAGATCACAGTTCATCCTGCAATGGTGAACACCCATGCGGGTCTCACCTGGCAGTGCTGCACCTCATCTGACAGCACCCGTATCACCGACTGTGGGCCTCCCTTTGCTCCAAAGAGATCCAGCTCATCCAGTGCCTCCAGGGCAGCCTGCAAGCAGGATGAGACCCAATGCAGCAAATCCTCCACCACGCTGCTCATCTGTAAGAGCTCTCACCCCGTGCCAGCCCCTCAGTATAATGCACTGCCCAAATTTAAACAAATTTAAACCCTGCTGTGACTGCAGGGCACCCCAATCAGAACACAACCACATCCCAAAGCCACAGGTAGCCAGACATCAATAGGGCCCTGGACATTTCTGCTGCAAACCCCAATTAATTTCTTACTCCCAGTTCAGGCAAAACTCAGGCAAGAGGGCACGGTTTTATCCCACCACTCAAGGAGAAAGTTCTTCCTCCCCAGGAACCTATCACTGAGCCTCACTAGTTCAAAATGCCCAGCCTTCCCTGTAAAAAAGCAGCATGAGGCCACTGGTACTCCCCAGCACCCACCCAGCACTTCCCCTTGGCTCACCTTGGCCATGCCGACAGAACTAGCATTCAACTCAGTGATGCCCTGGTTCGTCTTGTCCCCACGCTCCCATATCCCAAAGTCCTGTGCAGAGGCAGCGGCACATTGGAGCAGGCAGTGGTTCAGAGCTCACCCAGAAAGCCTTCAAATCCCACCCATCGGTGGTGCTCCCAGCAGGCACCACAGGACTCTGCCTGCTGGGGCTTAGGAGGAACCCACAGCTGCCCCTAGACACCAGCGTACCATCGGTACCCCCAGGGCACGCTCCCCTTCCCCAGCATGGGCTACCCACCGCAGTTTTGTAGGCTGCTTCAATGTAGAACACGAGGTTCTGGATAAAGTTGACTTCATCCAGGCTGTGAATTATGTGGAGGCCTAAGGCAGCAGGAAGAATTCACATTAGTTGCTTCAAGTCCACAGGCATCCCTAGGAAGGTGCTGCAGTAACCCAGGCTGGACCACTCCTCCTTACTGCACGCCTGCCCCACGGGAGCCACATCCTGGCCAGCTCCCATCCCCACTCCCACCCCGCTACAGCAGCTCTGGGGTTTCAGGCAAACAGGGGCTCTTAGAGAGACGGACATCAAGGGGCCTACATCTACCTCAGGTGCTGTGAGCATAAGAAAACAGTGAGGTAGGGGAGCCCATCACAGCAGCTTGGCACCCAGGAAGTTGCACCCAAACTGAGAATGTGGAGAACCCTGGAGATCCGTATGCTCAAAGCTGAAATGGCATCCCCCAACAGCATCACCTGAGGCTGTCATTTGCGCCAGCATGAGCAGGTACAGGGAGGTGGCATCCATCTGCAGGTGACCCCACTCGTGGTCTCCCACCACAGTGTCACAGGTGTGGGTGTTGTACTTGGCATGCAGGCAGTCCCTGGTGCTCTGGCTGTACTTGAACGCCTCCACCTTGTCCACCTTGAGGAGGGCAAGGAGATGCAGGGGTTCAGCAAACTCTGTCTCCAGAGGTCTCGCAGCCCCAGAGTCAAGGGCTCTCCCATGCTGTCAGCCTGGCACGTGGAGCCGTGCCTGGCAGGGCAGAGATCCTACAGCCCCCGGGCTGAACCCCTGCACACAACGGGGCAGCAAGTGCAGGCTCATGTGCCACCTTAGCACAGGGCTGCAGCCATGGAGGGGCCACAGCTGCACCATGTGGAGAAAAAAGGGTCACCCCAAATGCCCTCAGGGAGAAGAGCTGCAGCATCCCAGTGCCAGCCAGGCCACAAGACAGGGAGCAGCTGGCAAAAGCTCCATTGGCCACCAGCCCACAGTGCTGGGACTTCCATCACTCCAGGGACAGATGCCAAGTCAGAGCTTATTTTAAGACTTGCTGGAAGGGGGCCTTCCCTCCACTCGTTGGGGAAAGTCAGGGAGAGCCGGCACAGCTGGGACTGACCATGTTTGTGGCAAAGCTGGGCTTTGAGGAGACCACTCAACTCTTGGAGGCGCTCCCCAGCCACTACCTGTCTCATCATGCACTGGAGCAGCCCCCGCATCAGCTTCACCACACTCTGCAAGAACAAGGAAAACAGCCTCGTTAATCCCTATGCAACCAGGAGAAACCCTGACTCAGGATCAGCTGGCCAATGACCTTTATAGGGCTCCGGCATCTGTAATCGGAGTCCCTTCTCACAATTCCATGGCCCCTGCTCCCTATACCATAGCAGAGGGAAACACGATTTCTTGGTCTGGCAGCAAGGCCGAGTTGCTGTGCTGTGTAGGGGAGTGAGGGCATGGCTGCAGGACACAGCTCCTCAGCCCTTGGGAGAAGGGCTGCATTCCCAAACCACCCTGGAGCCAGAGGGCTAGACCCTCCAGCTGGGCATCAGCATGCTCTGGGAAAAGCAGGCTCTGACATCCCTTCCTATTGCCCCCCTGGGCCTGGGGACAGCTCTGTTCCTGTCCTCACTGCACAGCCTCCCGTGGCCTTTTTTACTCCAGAGCTGGGCCATGCTAAAAGCAAACCAGCCAGGAGGTGATGGCCAGCTCCCCAGTACCACCGGCCAGGCTGGGACAGCCGGCACAGGCCC
>NW_010566350.1:0-4030 GCF_000687285.1 Phaethon lepturus
TCCAACCTTAGTGATTCTGTGATTCTGTGTGGATTCCTGGTATATGTATTAAATTAACAGGAACACTCAAAGGCTTTTGGAACTGGCACTGGGATAAGACATTGTCCCAGCTCTGTAGAAAGGATGTCCAGAGTGGAAATGAGAACAAGTACAGCATGAATTAGCTATTTTAGAGTTTTGATCTCCAGGGAAATTGCTGTTTGGCAAATAGGAAATTTTCAATGCAGTTTGGACAGTCAAAATTAAGGCGTTTGAGCCTTATAAAATAATCTCTTTGTTAAAATGGGGAGTCAAGAGATCCCAGTTAGGAATTGCACACTCTCTGAGCAATGCTGCTAGAGGACTGTGCATGCATGTGTCTTACAAGGTGTGGTGACTGAAACACGTGTGGGGAGATGATGCGGAACATCTCTGTGTCTTCAAGATTTTTAAGGAAGTAGACACTGTGGTAATACTAGTATTTGGCACTTAGGCTGTTTCGCATATCTGATGGTGGTTAAGCCATTAAGGGATCCTCATGACATGTCTGTGAATGAAGAATAATTGCTGATAAATTCACACCCTATGGCTTAAAAATGCATGCTTTGATCTTTGGGAAATTGCTTGTCTCTGTGTTAGTGAGTCAGTGGCAGACCAGGGTTTTAACTTAGGTGTGTTCATACCCAGAATCTTATTTACTTGAGCTATGTATGTTGGGAAGCCATAAAAACCTAGTTGGCTTCAAGAAAAAAAGGAAAAACAAAACAAAACCAAAACCCCAAGGCAATAACCCAATATGTTCATTGCTACAAATACAAATGCATTTAGCAGTAATCCTCTCTATTTTCCTCTCTTGTTTTCCTTGTCTGGGATACCCTCAGATCTTCTTTCTGTGTTGAATTCATGGCTTCAAGCGGTGTTTCTGCTGCAGTGTGTTAAAGATGTGAGAAGGAATCGGGGTGAAAACTTACTAGGACCGTCTGTAGTACAATTCTAATGCCTTGAATTCTGAAATCTAGAAACAATACCAGATGGTAGCAGCATGGTTTGGCTTTTTATTTTTTACTGTTCCTTTGGCAAATGAAGGAAGTTATCATCATCACCCAGTGATTTTTCTACAGCACTTCCTTTTTCAGTGGTGTATATATTTGTCATTTAGGGGAATGTGTTGTCTAATACCTTGAAGACCTTGTGTGATTTGATTATTTTAAATTTAGTGTCACTGTTCTAAAGTCAATTCGCTGGGCATTCCCCCTCGCCCTGTCCTCCAGGGTTGCTCCACGTAGCTCTTGGGTCTCTAACGTCGTGATGTCTAAGCCAACAGATGGTCACAGACAACATCTCCAGCATTGCTGGTAGACAAAGGAAATTAAAAAGCTGATACAGAGACCAACAAGGAGTATTACACCTAATGGTGCTTACAGCTTTCATCATTACTGAAGGGTCGTTACCTGTCTCATGCCCAAAGATCCTGAATTTTCCCTGTAACACCACTGAGAAATCACACCTTCAGCATGTGTGGTTTTGTCCTCCCACAGGTAATGACAATATTTTCAAGGCTCAGCTTTAATAAAACAAAATGCTACACAACTGGAAAAAATCCAGTCTGGAAAATATATACAAAAAATTTTCAACTGGTCCAGTTCAGATCACTGAGGTACTTCCTCGGTTAGTCAGGAGGAGCGTTTGTTTAATTTGTTTCTTAAATGGTTTTCTTGAATCCTCCCACAAATGCTTTTTTGGGGGGAGGGTAGTGAGTCCTTCAGAGACCGTGTGGCTTCTTATGGATGTAGTTAGAAATTCTGTTGCTAGGAAGCCTGTAAAGAAAAAGGTGGTATGAATAACATGAATACATACAGTAGTCCTCAAATAGCCCTTGTATCCATCTGTCACGTGTCAACATTTGTTTATGGAAATATCCTTTCCCAAATGTCAGTCTACTTCATTCAAAACTTCACAAGTTTGCTGTAAAATTATCATCTTCAGCTATGCAGATGGGTCCAAATAACTCTCGTGCAAATAATAAGGTTTGACCTCAAGCAAAGTACTTTTATTGTTGAGTTGCTGCATGTGTCCTTTAGCTTTCACAGCCTTTGTTCAGCTATATGTGTAATTTATTCTTTATTTAATTTTTTTTCTGTTACAGATTTCATAATTGCAATTTGAACATTACATTGGGACAGGGCAAAGATTAATTTGATTTTAATTCATTTTTTAATTGCAGTTTTCTACAAAGATTGAGTTGCAGTTCTCTGTGTATTTAGAGTTGCTACATTGGTCTAACATAAATATTAACCTACTTAAAGCTATATATTATTTTTAATCTTAGAAAAAAACTCTCTTTAGTTTAGGAAGACATTTCATCTCTGTTCAACATGAAATTGCCACAAATGAACAAGAATAGAGTTGTGCTGTTAATTCCATGTGCGCTGCATTTAATAATTATTCTTTAAGGTATTTATGAATTATCCTTTAGAATAGGGAATCTAGGTTTTGAAGAAGTTTGTGGATTTACTGTTTTCTGATCTCAGAGATGTGTCTGAATTTTCCACATTCTGTATCTGGACTAATGTTTGTCTGGGCAAGGGCTATGTATTGCCACTTGGGGTCACAGGAAAAGGGTAAACATTTGCACTAGAAACAAAAATAGACTGGAGGATCCGAAATCACAGTTGTCACCAACTTGTCCCACTGTCCAGATGCGCTTTGCAACTCAGAATCCATTTTGGAATTTAAGTTTCTGTATTTGTCACCAGGTATGACGTGTAAAATACAAAGATCTTGTGCTCAGTGCGTTAATCCTGTTACTGGCACACTGAAAGGTTGATAATATGTGCCCAGGCTGTTGCTCCTTCTCAAAAAGCCTCAAGTTTTCATGTTTCTACCCATTTGGTTCTTACGGGAAGGATGTCCCCACTGTACATTGCTTTTTTTCCTGGAAAGCTAGTTGGCCAGGACAGGTAACAATGCCTGCAGCAAAAAAAAAAAAAAAAAAAAAAATTACACAAGTCTTAACAGAGCAGAACTTTCTTGACTTCTAAGTTTGCCTGAAGAATTAAAACCGCAAACTGATAGACTATTATGATAGAAGCCTTTTCAACTTGTACGATCTCAGAGTTCTGCCGCTGTAAGTGTCTCTGTTTTGGGAAATGGTGGTGGTTACCCGTCGCACAAATCGGAGGAGCACCAGGGATGTGGCCCTTTTCATTCTCATGTTAGCAACCGTGCTGCTCTTGGTAAGAATAACAATTCAAGTTAATAACGCTTTGCTGCGAGAACAGGCACAGGTAGCTGTGGAGTAATCGCTGAGCGGCACTTTGGAAATTTACCCTCTAAGAACAGCCTTGAAACCGGGTGGAACGTAGCACTAAAGTACAACGGGCCTGTGACATGGAGACTCCCTGAACAGCCTTGGATGTTGGCAACATCGGGGGCACCGGGTGTGCTGACTCTGGGAGAGATTGCATGGAGGGTGGAGCGGAGCGGAGACCTCGCGGCCACGCTCTGTGAACAGGGGAGTTAGGGATGCACAGGATGTACATTGATAAGCTGCGCTTGCGATGCCCTGGGCCAAGGACCTGTCAACTTTGATGAAGTGCTGTACTTGGAGTGAACTTTACTAATTATAGTATCATTATAATACTAAAACGCACACCCCTCTCAAAAGTTACCACCCCCCCAAGGTGCGACCCCTCCTCAATGAGTGTGCGCACTGAATTTTTCCTAGTCTGTGCCTTTAAACGCGAAGCGAGAGAATCCTGAACCACTCCTGATAAAGGTGTGTATGACTCGAGTCACTCAAGCTCCACCTGCAAAGTAAAACACTATAAAATAATGTTTTAAGAGCTGGATGTTAGGGAAGATACCATCATCGTGTGCTACTCTGACTTCTGGGATGAGTCGATGGGCTGAGCCTCTCTTCCCCCCCATCGGACACCGTTGGGTAAGATTCGAACCCTTGGTCATACCAAGTGCCTCCCCGGGAAACTTAGAAATCTCTATAAAGTCACTTTACATCTTTTAACGCGTTTATAGCCAAGTAGTGTTACTC
>NW_010566350.1:4324-26367 GCF_000687285.1 Phaethon lepturus
GATCGACTTGAAAGCAAGGGGGTTTAGTTTCTGCCAAATTGCTCTGCCTCTTAACGCAACCGTAGCGTTCAGCGTTACCTCCTGAGGTCTGTAGTCTCACTCAGATGAGATCGCTGCGAAGGAGCAGACTAATCTGTCAGCCCTTATCACGTAACCAGGCACTAACTGCTGTGTCGCATCGTCACCCTGATACGCCTTTCCGGGGCTTGCTTTGCTTCCAGTAGCAATATTTCAGGAAGATTGGTGGGAATTTCAGGTGCCTCGAGGAGGAGCGAGAGCAGGTACGCTCCCGAGGCCGTCGGTTGCCGCGACGGCCGGCGGCTCCGCCGGGGACGGGGAGGCACGGTGACAGCGAGGCACGCGGCAGCGCCGAGCGGGGATGCGGGACGGCAAGTCGGGACTGGGTCCAGAGGCACTGCTCGGTGTCACGCACAGCCCAGTAAATCCATGGCCGCGAGACAGCGCCAGGGTCAAGCCGGGAAGCCCAGGCGTCAGGTCCCTGTCTGGACGGGGGAGGCAGGAGACCAGACACAGACGTAGCTGCTGCACAGCTGCAGCTTGAAATCAGCTCCAACATTTTTATTGATTTCAGCCCTTTCACTGCCTTCCTTTTCTGCAAAGAACAGCATCTTTGCAGCAATCCCAGCAATTCCATGCCCCCTGGCTATGTAGTCTACAGTGGAGCATCAAAGATCATAGCAGTAAACAGAAGGACTAACGGGAACCGTCCGAAGACAGGCTTAAAGGAACTTCAGAGGGGTCATTTTAATGGATTCGCCACATTATTTAGCCATTCTGAAGAATCTTAGAAATGCGTCTATTCCCCAGCAATTTAAGAGCCATTTATTAAGGTGTCACTCAAGTGGATTATTCTTGCTTGCAAAGTGTCACCTAAGCGCTGGCCCTGCATATGATGTTTCCTGCTCGGTGACAGTGGTGAAGCTTTCTGATGTTGTTAGGAGTTTGACTATGTACTAAGCTTTTATATAAGTACCGCTGTAATTTCCGTAAGTTTCCTGGATTTTATGTGCTGTGTTGGGTACTGGCAGCTTAAGTGGCTTTATGGGTAGTTTGTGCTGCCACTATGACGTTATAGCATTCGGAAAGACTTTGGTGAGTCTCTGCCCAGTACTATGTCCTCCTTTTATGGAAAAGCTTTTCTTGGTGGAGATGAAGAAATAGTGAAGGAACCTACAATTTCCATATTTATTTAAAATATGAGTATGCTTATTTATTGAGCAGGTAATCAATGAGAAGAGGTATGAAGATATCATCTCAATGAACTTTCCCTTTCTAAATAAAGTGGCGTTCTACCACATGGTAATGTATAATGCTGCAGAGCTGCCTCTCCAGCAAATTTTGCTGCAACCGTGCCAATGTTTTAACAAGGCACTGGGAATTACTGTGCTTTTACACTGCATTTGGTATTGTTTTACACTTATGCTTTGAAAAAGAGAAGGGAAATAGGTAAGGATTAAACCCATTGGTAAAACTGTAAGTCAGAAACTTGTAGAGCAAGGGCTGGTAATGTGCCCAGCTATTGCTGTTGTAGTTACCACTGCTTAGCCTATCTTAAATTTGCTCATGTTCGTAGTATTTAGGCGTAAGCAATGAGTTGTTTCATCTCAGGAGGATGAATTTAAAGGATTTTGGGACGTGCACTTTGGGTCTGCTCATTTGATTCCTTGTGCTTGCACTGTGAATGCCAAAGTGATTTTTTAGATTTCTTTTTCCAGTGTTCTTCTTCCATGCTACTGGTTATGGATTTTCTCTCTTTACTCAATGAAGTGTTGAGGGTTTGATATATGAAAGGATGTCTTCTCCAAAATCCATATAATCCATATTATTTGCTATATGTCTTGAACCTTCTGTGTGGTCATGTGTGCTCATTCTGGAAAGATGACAGAAAGATTTCTGGTAAGAATCAGGTGATAAATCAGGCTTGTACTTTAAGTAAGGTAATTACAATCCTGAATTTGCTCAAATGTTTAACTTTTCGTACTACTTTATTCTAAACTTAAAGGTGGTCTGAATGTTGGTTTTTCAGCAACCAGGATGAGTGGAAATACTTATTACGTAGGTGGTTTGGGTACAGATTTTTATCGCATCTCTAAAATAGAAATAATATTCCTTTTCATTTGTGTGGAGACTTTTGCCTGAGGATGTTAATGCAGCTTTATAACGTTCTTGGGAAGAAGAACATTATTAAATCTAGTCTGCTAGTAGAGTAGATTTAGCCACACTCCAGCAGAGAGGGAGTGTACCCCAGTGAGGAGCAGAACCATATTTTCCCCATCTCTTGAGTTTAGAGCTAAGATTGGACAAAGGCACGTGTTCGTGTTGGCAGATACATTTGTAGATAAGTAAGTCCTGTGCAGTGTTCATTCAGGCTTATCAATATGGTCCATCAAATCATAGCAAACCGGTTGCGGATCATATGGATCAAACTGGGACTAATGTCCATGAGCCTATGCCATCCTAACAGCAATTCTCCATGTTTTATGCAGCGTTGAAATCTGACTTAAATCAGGGGATGTCTTTTGTATGTTGATATGTATGAATAAAAATAAAACAGCATAGCACTTCAGTGACTCCCCTTTGAAACTCTGAGAAACCGGTAAGAGTTGTCTCCTTCAGGAATCAAAGCTCATGGCCATCTGTTTACCAAAGGAACACACAGGCTCTGTTACGGAGTTTTTAATAGCCACAATATTGGTTTATCTTTGTTAATCATGGAATTGAGATTAGCATCCTCAACAAATGTTAGCTGGCTGATGTAGTTCCCTTTCAGAAGTTTGTTTCTTTTTCTTGCTTTGAAATACCTTTTCCTCCCCCTTCTTGTTTTTCCTCACCTTATTTTTCCTGTTTGGCACATAGAGACTGACGGAAGTTTGTTGATTAGACACTAAGATGATACTGCTTCTTCGGTACATTGGTCCTGGCACGCCTGTGAAACACTCCTTTCCCCAGTAGTCGTCCTCTTTCTTCCTTTGGAGGTGGACTGGTCAATTCTGATAGAAGACAGCGTCTTAGCTTTGTCCCCATAGATCTTCCCTGTGGGCTAGTAACTATCATTGTTACCTATGGTCAGGTGAAGCACATAGCGAAACGAAGCTAAGGCATTTACCGAAGACATTAAGGAAAGAGTACCTGGAAATTTATTCTGCCAATAATTGCCGGAACTTTTTCAGGACTGACGATACACGGCCAATAGAGTGGCGGTGTGTAAGACAAGGCTGCGGCAAGGGGATGGGGAGCGTGGTGGGAAGGGTGGCACTGGAAGGGTGGCGAGGCAGGGTCAGCAGGACTGCGAACCAAGCCCTGTACTCGCAGCGCTCGGCTGTGTGCTCGCTCCATACGGCCAGCTAAATCGGACTCCTTCATCTGTTTCACTTTCTCCGTTTTCTGGAAGATTCACAACAAACCGTACCTGCCTTAGAAATGCCTCCTTGTTTGCAGGCAGGATTTATAAATAGATGTGTTTATGTGGCGGTTGATTAAAAAAAAAAAAATCCAAATAACAAACTGTCTGATGAATTCTACATGCTAGCCTAAGGAATCAATACCCTCTTTGATTTTCACAGTATGGATTCAATTTATATGTGCTGAGAGAAGCAAGAATGCACTTTTCTAAAGGAAACAAAATGATTCTTTAAGTTGTTTATATAGAGTATTTTATTTGCAGATGAAGAATATCATGTGCAAGTTTAATGGATCTGTCAGTTGCAAATGATTTCTATGTATATAAAAAGAGATCAAAGATATAACCTTCCTAAAATAGACCTCTTTATGTAATCATTATAAAGTACTACCACAGGCAAGATAAATAGAGGCTCATCATGGTGATAATATACTTAGAGAGTTGAGTTCAAGCCTAATAAGGAAAGTATTTTGTTATTATTGCTGTTCATATATTTTAATTATTTATAAGCATACTATAGAACTATAGAACAATAGAGGGGCTTTATAGATAAAAAACATTAGGAAGCTGGTATCTTCTTCCTTTTTCTTTCTTAAAGGTTTTGACCATTATAATTTTGTGCAAAATGTTTTATGTGGACTATTTGATGTCAGTTCAAAGTGGGAAGGAAATGAGAATAATATAATAGAGGTTTGAGTGTGTGACTCAAGTGAAAGGAACCAACAACTAAATTAATTTATAGTATGAAGCATCATTTCAGTTGCTTTTGCTAGGGAAATAAGGTACGAGCTTTCAAGTTGTGTTTTATAAGCAGATTTATGAAACCCTTGTATAGTTTCAGCAGAGATGGAGAAATAGGACTCAGAATCCTGGCAGCATTTTTTGCAGAAACCTTAACTTGGATGCGTATAAGCAGAGATTTAGTGCTGTTTATAAATGTTTCTAGGGCTAGGGCCTAAAAGGAGAAAATATCTAGTAGAGTTTTTATTTCACGGTTACCAATATAGAAATGTTCTGCAGAAGACCCAGTAGCTAGAGGCACTTCTGCTGGTTCCTGCCCCCCCTTCCGTGAACGAAGCCGTTGTTCAGTGCAGTCTTTTGGTCTTTTTTTTTTTTTTTTTCCCCTCTCCCAGTAGTCATTTAATTATTATTTGGCCAAGCTGCGCTTGCTGCAGTATCTTTCACACTAATTTAGGCACTCCAGCTTTTAAATGATTAATGTTGAGTGTGCTCAGAAATCTCGTTGAACCTTTCCAGCCCTGAGATGTGCTGAAGTGTATCAACTGGTTTTGATGTGAAGTCCGCTGTGCTGAACGGGAATAACTTAACGTGTCTGGACTGGGCTAATATATGTATTCTGTAAGCAACCGCATGACCTTGCTGTCTTGGCCAGTTGTAAACCTGCGTCTGAGTTACTGTCTGTTGTTTCTCTGGGGGCTCTGGTGTTGCTGCTTTCAGTGTTTTTCTTTCCCCTTGAATATCTTTTTGATATTATTCCCCCTCACATATCGTACTTGCTGTAACTCTAATTCTGATCACTCTGTATTCATACCTGTATTTTAACCTTTTCCATCTTGACCGTATTGGCAATACTCACTCCGATGACACATACGAAACCATTTAATTTTAACAAAATCCAGGTCCAGCATTTGCCTCACAGCTCTAGCTTTTATTAAACAACCCACTGCCATCTACCATTACTACTTCTTGTCTGTCCTTTGACCAATTTTTGTTTATAAATAAAAAACGGAATGGATTCTTCATTTCCAGTCTAGTAACTCACTGCAGGGAGTGCTTTCCTGGAGTTCAAACGGGCAGTTAGATGCACCATGTCCTCTTCATGCACTAATTTTTGTAGGTTGATCAAAGATTGCTTTCTGCATGAAATTAAATATCCTGGGTGAGAGGATGTTTTGAAAGCTGTTTGACAAGAAATGTTCATATAGAAATTAATATTCAGTGCAGAAGAGAAGTTGGCTGTTAATTTTCACAAGTGCTTTATGATGGCAGTAGTACTTTAATACAGAAAGCACTTCATAGCTAGAGAAAATAGATAACTCTATTATCTGTAAACAATAGAAACTATACACCAAGTTGTTTATGTAGCCATTCCATTTTTAAGATTTAGTGAGGCTTACTTTTAATTTTAGTTTCTACCAAGCCTTCCTGATTTATCACTTCGGTGTCTCTCAGTTTATGGAAGTGGTGAACTGAGTGCAGTCTCCCCTCCATAAATAAACGCACCCCATTACTGTATTGCCCGTTAGTATAAAACTCAAACGTAATATTCAGGTAATAAATTTGCTTAAAATTTGGTGGCTGTCCCCTCTAGTTTTTTCTGTCTTCTCATTAGCTGGAGAATGGAAATAAAACAGGAACATAAAATCTGTCTTAACAGCTCAGGTGGTCCTTGCCACCCGCTGTCCCTTCTCCAGGGCCAGGCTCTCCCAGGTCTTCTGAGCGAAGATGAACATACCTGAGACTGGAAATACTTGCCGAGAGGCAAAATGGCTTCATAACCCTTCCACAGTCTCACCTCTTCCCCTGAGGATGAAAATGTGCATCTCTGCCATGTCTTCTTCATTAATTTCAGTATGAGTCTATTCCTTTGGTAGAGAAAAGAAAGTTTATAAAGTCTGACTAAGCCATTGGCTTTACTCATACCTTGGAGAGCTGAGTTTAAAATATTTATGTGAAGTTGTCTTTTGATTTTACTGCATCTGATATACTAATCGGCTAATTGGTATCAACATGGGGTGTTATCATGTGTGTAAAATTTGCATTTGGACTTTTAAAATTTCTTTTGAAATCAGACACAGTGATCAGATGGCTGCAGGAAAGGCAGAGGCCACTGTACACTGCGCTCTCTGCCTGGACTTGTTTTAATTACTCTAGCATTGCCCAGCAAGTAATTCAGGTCTTAATTTTTAGGTGGGGGATACAGTCCTAATATCAGAGTATATTTAATGGCAAGTGAGAAGTTGAAGGGAAGGAAAAATACACTAAAAATTTTATAAAATGATAAAAGAGAACCCAGGTACCAATAACTATTTGTACTGCCCTCCCACACACACACGTGCTTTCTGCCCTGAGTCGACCTTTCTATAAGGTTATGGAATCGTGATTTAAGTTATGGTTCTGTTCTTTAACCTCTGGAGAAGATATGAGGTCAAACCTAGAGGAGTTGTCCTGTGCCTGGTGGGAACCTGTAGTCGCACAGCATCATAGAGATGAGTTGTGAGTGTGATGGGTTATGCTGTTGCACCCTTGTTAGACCAGTTTTTCTCAGATCCGGTGAAAGAGCCTGACAGTCTAAATGAAAGTGGGTTTATTGCACAGAGAAGTGAATTTCTGGTTGGAAATGTTTAGGAGACGCTGCTACAAACTGTCATGACTATGCATCTTTGTCTCAAGGGCCAAAATTAAAAGATAAACCATTTCTTCTAAAAATACTTTCTGGATGCTGTGTTGGCTGATGCCTCTGTGATGGCAAAATTGATCTCTCTTCAACATTGGTTCTAGTCTTCTAGCTCATCTTCCTTTGTGAATACGCTGGAGGAATACTGTGATATATTGCCACTTGGTGGGTTGATGTTTCAGTCATTAAACCTGGGAATGAGGAAAGCGTTTTGTCCACAGCAGTGAAGGATGGGCATCTCCGCAGGTCTCCTGAGAAGACTGGGGAGGGGATGTGTTGTCTGCACAGGCTCCTGCAAATTTGTCTCGAGCTCCTTGGGGAGGTACCTTATGCGTGAGTCAGACTGGATCACCCCAACAAAAGTGTTCTCATGAGTGGCCAGAGGTTGACATGATTCCATTTGTGTTTTGACTTATTACTATGGTTTCACAAGTCTATTGAATCTCTGTTGGAGGAGGGAGAAAGGTGGGAAGAGCCAGACATACCAAACACTAAGATTGAGGAGATCTCATGTAAAAACCTGAATTTTCAGGGAGAAAAATTCTATTTTATTCTAGCTAAAGATTTTCTTTTTTTTTAATTCTTGTGTAGAAAGAAGCAGGAAAAAAAGACAAAAATTGTTAATCTGATTTGCATGTTCTTCAAAAGAACAATAAAAAGAAATTTTGTCCTCTAAAATGTTATGGAGGTTAGAGCAACAGTTGCCTGTGTTAAAGAAATACTCAGTGGCACATGTGATTAAATATGGATTTCTTTTCCTGGATGAGTGCCCTAGCCCTTCTGCTGGCCATATACCTGCATATATAAAGAGTATTTTTAAAGCACCTGGGCTACAACCTTTCTCTGAAAGGAGAGAGTGAGGAAACATCAATATTTTCTTTGAAATAATGGAGAGTGTCCCTCTTAATGATGGATAAAATATGCATATTTGCACTCAGTTAATGACTGTTCATTTTAGTATTCATAAAACATGGAAATATTTAGATTTCTTCTGTAATTTGTGTAAACTTTGGGCCGAACAGCATTCGGCAATGGCCCTTCAGTTAGCGTGAAGGTTTCTTTCGGTTTTCTCTTGAGAGGAATAAAACTACACTAGGAAAAGCTGCGGGTACTCATGGTTCCTCCCAGCCAAGCGCTAAAGCATTCAGCCTCAGAGCTACAGAGATGAACTGAGCTATAAACTGCGGATACAAAGCTGTGCCGTAAAGCACTTTATAACCTACCAGCACAATGTACTATTTTGTAAGGCAATTTATTGCACTATTCAAGCCTGGCCAGAGAAAGCGTATTACCACCTCGCAGGTGAGAAACATGTTTTAAAACATGGCAGTCAGGACAGTTTTGAATCCTGCTATGATGAGAGCCCTCAAAATGTACCAGAAAGATGCTCGGCGTATCGTAAGAGGAGATGTAGTCTTGTCTGTAGTCTAGGGAGGTGATATTTGATGAAATTGCATCTGTACTTCCTTATGTTATTTATATCCAAAGTTATTGCCTTCTATGCCTGATAGAATCTCTGTATTATCTCTGGTACATATAGTCTCCCTCGGGGTTCTCATGAAAATGAGGCATTTATGATTTCCCTGGAAAATTAGATTTTGCCTAAATACATCCACACTGATTACAAAAAGTGCTGCAAAAGTCTTCACTTAGGGTTGCACGAATGTCTCTGTCCTGATTCCTTTACTGCAACATTAAACCTTTCCGAATTTTCCCTCTGAGGAGAATTTTTTCCTATCCTGATTTCTGCCTGAAGACTAATACATGTTTTTTCAACTTTGAGTAAAAGTTGTTCATTTGCTGGTAGACAAAAATATTATTTTTCTTATTGCTAAATAAGCAAAAGCAAATAGATCTTGCAGCTCGGGTTATATCTTTGATTATATAGTGCACCATCACCCACAGCTTGAATACCTTTAAAGTCTTTAAGGGATGATTCAACTTTTAAAGGGTTAAGCAGACTTTGTTTGTGGTATTATGATAGTTTCTTCTTGTTTAACTTTTGCAATTCCCCTAAAGAAAGTTTGCTGATGGCCAAAAAAGAAAGCTTTTTTTTTTTTTTTTTTAACTGTACATTATTCAAAATGCAACTGTGTTTGAAATAAAAAGGCTTTTGGGTCAAACTTTCAGCAGTTCAATAACCAGGTCGTATAAAACAACATCACCGTGAGTCCTGCAGCCCACAACGCGATCTGAAAGACAGTAGTTTGTAGAAAGCCACCCAGCCTGTTGCTTCTGTCAAGACTATTCAGCCTGTTTTCCCGGTATTAAAGCACCTTAGGAGGCCACAAAGAGGGCCCGTGGTCTAGGAATTTGTTTTGTTAAATATAGCAATAAATGGAACAATGTCGTTGCAGAAAAGAACTGGGGCAGGTACTGAGCTCGGTGCAGCGGCTGAGCGTTCTGATAGGAAACCGTACGGTTTTGATCACTGGCAGGGTACTCAAAACTGACAAAATGCTGGGAAGTTACAGGATTCATCCCAATTTGTAAAGCAAAGGGGCCAGCAAGGAGATTCCCGTGTCTCCACAGAAGGTGGAAAAAAGCGTATTTGGCCAGCGATTGCGACTCAAAAGAAGCGTCCACGCCAATGTGCCGTTCCTCAGGCTTGTTACAATGCAAGTGGACGGATTATTACTTCACTTCTAAATCACCAGCAACACATGAAGTCATAAAAAGGGGATTTATTTTGAGTTTTGGACGATATGGATGGAGAAGAAATTGTTTGCCTAATTTATATTATCTGCCATGGTTCAACCTTTCAGTTTTTTCCTATTTAGCTTTTGTGAAGAAGGGCAGCCTTTAAAAATTAATAAGTGCAGTAATGGTAAATACAACTGTGGAAGGGAAAGGAGGAGAGATTAGTTTAAAGGAAGACTCGGCAATCATACCGGCACCTCCTTAAGCAAAAATTTTGAAATTTTATGTAAATCAAACCACTGCATCTAAAAACACTTGAAACAGAGTATAGAGCAAAAGCAACTGAAAGTTAATTTTAATTTTTTTATGATAACATTTCTGAAATCCACTGAGACATCTTAAGCAAAGCCCTTGCAGTATCTACTTCATCCTCAGTACATAGTTGAAAACTTCTCAGCACCTACTAACAGGGAGCAACCACGATGTTTGTTGCTGGCACACTTCTACCTGTCTCATTCAATATCATCAGAATGTGTTTGAGGTTCTTGAATAGGTTCTAACAATAAAAGCAGATCAGCACCTTCCAATTCCATATATTAAATTCTTCAAAGAATTAGGAAAAAAAAGAGCATTGGAGACACAGAGATATGGTATACCATCTACTGCAAAATCCAGTTGATTTGCATGCCCTGGGTAGTTGAAAAGAAATATGTCTGGCTAAGTGATCACAAGTAAGTGTTTTCTAGCACCCTGCATATTTAAAGTGGAGCCCGGCTGCAAATTATTACATGAAAATTATCATCAGTCTAATTGGATAGAGGGAAACAAATGCTGGACAACGTGAGCCAAAATGGAGGTAGATGAATGTTTTTTTGGACAAAATTGCTGCGTACTGTATGAAAGAGGAGGCATGATGTGGAATAAAGGGGCTTAGACCAAAGAACACAGTTACCGTTTCGGACACCTTAGGTGGGAGAAGGGAGCTGGATGCGATGGGTTTCAAGGGCAGGGTTGGGTGGTGGTTGTAACATTGAAGAGGTCACAGACAACAAATGTTGACACCCTGCAGAGGTGGCAAAAGAGCTCCCTGATGCTTCCACACCTCCGTGCTTTGGTGTGGCCAGAAAATGGGGAGTTTTCGTAGAAGTCCATCAGTAACTCTTGACGAGAGCAAACCAGACACAGAGGGAGCCTCTAAAGCACACGGCTGAGTGCAATAAAGATGCCTTTACTCAGCTGTTTTGTCAAGTCTGTAGCAGGGATGGAAGGACAAATCCAGTTTCAGCTTTCTGAGTGAGTCTGAGGTAAAAGTAACATGCTGTAGTTGGCACGGCTGTCTGACACAGAGACGGCTTTGAAGTATGTGCTTCATTTGCAATAGGTTGGCTTGTTTTCACACAGCAGGAACTGGCTTTTTGTTCTCTCTCCAATTCCTTCATGTAAATAGGTGTTGAACAACAAGAACCTTGTCCCCCTCTCCAAATTATGGGAAAATGTACGCTGTCAATGGCATTTTGATGAGAAGTTCATACGTAGGGTTGTTTCCAAGCCTCGGGGATGGCAAGGGTTCATCAGGCAGTGGTCTGGGTGCAGTCTTCAGCTCCTCTTGCTCAGCTCTCTAATGGGACAAGTCCAATGGAAATCAGATGCTCGATCCCAGATCAAAATACACCATGTTCCCCCCTGTACTATAAATTGGGATTAGAATGGTTTCTTTAATCCTATTAGCTAAAAACTATTAATTCCTTTCTCCTCTTGAATGGTGCATTGGAGAGAACTTCTACAGACCCTGTGGTTTAAATAAAGCCTGTGACATTATAATTTGGGATTGCTGTCGTACATTTTTTGTAGGTGATACACCGAGGAGCTGCTTGCAGCGTCCTCAGGGGATCCAAGCGTTGTGAAGGGTTTCTTCTCCATTGGCCTGAGGAAGCCCCATGCATGTATGTGCCTACCTACTCCTTCACAAGGCGTTCACAGGGTCCAAAATAATTCTTCAATGAGAAGCAAGCTAAAACATACTACTGGCATTCTGTTGTTTCATACCGTGGAAATGACTAAATTGGGGTGTGCTGATAGTTTGCATGCTCTTCTCTTGTGTGCAGTAAATGTGCTTTTTGACATCAGTTGACTCCTCCTGGGTAGTTTTGTCTACTCAGAGAACTTCAGTGAACACCATACAGAGTTAATGAACAAGCAGTGTTAGAGACCAAAAAATTGGCACTGCTTGGGAAGCGGTACAGTATATTTCTTCCCCTCAACACTATGTCATTGGTGTGCTTGGGCAGAGATTTACGGTGTAGACATTTGTCGCTATGGAAGTAGGCGAAGACCACTATTTTACACCGTGAAGCAGGCTGGAAGGCTGCAGATTTTACTCTTTAGATTAGTGGTTTTAGTTATTGCAGTGCAAAGAAAAAAAAATGCCTGAAGGCTGTAACTGAAGCCTTTGCACTTCTGAAGTACGCCAGCTTGCTTACTTTTGAAACTTGTCCCATTATTGTTAGTGGAACCTGCTCATAAAATCTGTTTCCCCAAATGCTTACCAAGAAAGAAAGCGTAGCACAACAAAATTTATAATTATAGAGAGATGTCTCTTTTCTTTTTTGTACTTCTTAGTTTATTTGTGCTTTCTCTATTATACAGAAGCATATGGACGAGAATAAATAGAAAAAAAACATATGATAGGGGGAAGGCAGAGAAATTAGGAAATGTAGCCAAAAGAGAAAACTCTGTGTTTCCACGTATGTCATTTCCATCACTACAATATATCAAGTTAGCTTATAACCAGTCTCCTTGTTCGTAAGAGTACCACCGTCTTGGCCAGAAGACGACGGACGGAAGCGGGGACACTTGAATGGAAGCGCGAATCCGTGCCTCACACAGGCGAGCGCCTGCCATGGCCGCGATGGTCCAGCTGCTTTTTTGGGTCATGTCCTGAGTGGCGTGAAAACACACGCTGAGCGGAGCAGTCTGTGGTGAAAGCTGCTTCTTTTAACAATATATGGGGGGCTTTACGCCGTTTCCAGTGACAAGATATTCCAGATTCTTTGAGGCTTTCGATTTGATCGTCAGCCCAACTTTGCTTTCTGAAGACTTTGCAAAGATTTAAAATGGAGACTGAAGACTGAAAGAAATGTGAGGAGAAGGAAGATGAAGTATTTTTGTAGCCAAGAACTGAAGCACCTGCTGATTCTGTGATTCTTCTGGCAAGCTAGACCTGGTCAGTCCAAGGCTCTGGGAAATTAAAATACCTCCTCATGACTCACATGGATTTATAGCTCTCCATCAGTTCTGTTTTAGATCATAAATATCCTTTAAATACCCTTATTAAGATACATACCTTGCATAAAATTGTGCAAATAATAAACTATTGCAAATATTTAGATAAATTAGAGCTTCTTCATTTAATTACTGTATGTAGCTGAAGGACAGTGGGAACAGAGAGAATTTAAATAGGTTGAACTGAAACGCAGAAGCAAGTGGAAAGTTTTCAAATCTCCCTTCTCAAATATAGAAACTCTTGTAATATTGATCCCTTGCTTTGTATTAGTTTAAGTGGTAGAAATGCCCCTTATGAAAATTTATGAAAGTACTTTGAAAATATCTCCTCAGTTTTCGAGACTTAGCTGTAGGTTTATTGTTACCATTGATTATGATTTAAAGTGACTCATCTGCTTTCCTGTATGTTAAGGCATGAGATCTCTTCATTTTGTACACAGATCCACTTCTCAGCTTGCGGCTGATGAAATATGTACCCCTTGCCTCAAGAATAAAGAGGCAGCATCAAACGTTGAGCATTACCTGCAAAAATAGCTTCTGCACTGTTGTGTTTAGGGCTTGCTTTGTAGAAAATTGTTTCTTTTCACTGCAATTTTGCTGTTACAAAGAGGAAAGATAGCGGCACATTGAGCCATAGCAGGGCAGTCCATTACAAATTTCTCTCTTTGATCAGAGTAAATGCATAACTAATTGCACCTTGTCTTGTCACCCAATGGATTGAGGCACTTCAGGTTGTAGTGGCGTCTGTCCTTTTGAGTCGCGGCGTGGCCTGAGAGATATCCATTCACTTCTAATAAGTGAGTGAATCTCCCTGGGTAGCAACCTGTAAAATGGTAGTGATAATTGTTACCTAGCCAGGAGGAGTGTTATGAAGTCTAATTAGTGAATGTTTTAGTGTTTATGGGGGAAAAAAGATACGTATAAATGCTGCTTTGATTTTTCTCTTTTAAGACTGTATCTATTGGATCTGCTGTTGTGGAATTGTTCTCAGTGCTTTCAGGTAGGAGATTGGTACTTTGAGAGGGCTTTGCCATCCTGAAATACTCTGGGTCTTGACCAGCCTTAGGTAGAAAGGCTTCTTCTCACAAATGTAAGGAAATAGCTCCATCAGAGCTCTTCGCTTCCTTTCAATAAGATGTTCTAAAGGGAAACTATTTTAAATAGGAATGCAAAGCAAGTCATAGCACTTCAATAACAGCCTCATCTTGCCACTGTTCAAGGATGCAAGTAACTTTGTGCTCGTGAGTTTTCCTCTAAGTTTGCATGGTCCACTTGAGTAGAAGTGTTTCCAAGATAGACAATGTTACCTGCCTTTCTGGCAAGCTTAGATGATTCTACCTCTGTTCTGCCTTTGTTCTTTTTGTTCTTTGGTTTTTTGGTTTTTTTTTTTTTAAGTTTCTCTCTTTGTCAGTATTTCAGCACTTCCTAGGTAAATTAGACTTACCACAGCAAGCCTCCCAGTAGACTTCATGAACTCTTCTTCCAAGTGCCTTTCTCCTTATAAATATGCTCATTAAAGTGCTTAGTTACATAAAGTATGGGTAAGCTTCACAAAAACCCTCAAGTCGTACAAGTTGTCCTCCTGATAGTAAAACATCTCTCAGCCTGGTGTTCTTGGGAAGCCAATCTGCTGGTCAGAAGAGCTGTCACCCTGGCTCTGCTGTGTTCATACTGAGCTCCATTAACAATATTGTCCCTAGAGAAGGACTCTTTCCTGATTGTCATAAACTGGGAAAAAAATTTAAATTATACCAATGAAATTATAGCCCCGATAATATAAATAACTGAAATAGAAGAATCAGTGGAAATGCATTGAAATTGCCTTCCGTTCTGAGATTGCAGTACGGAGTGAGGTAGAGGGCTTTGCCAAAGGTTTTGGCCCAGTTTAACATGTAATCATAGCAGACTATGAAGTGTGTTGTCACTTAATGCAGCAGCATGACTGGGATTTCAGAAACATGGTTCTAGTTTCTGTTGTGAGTTGTTAACTAAGAAAAACCAAATAAGACTTTCACAAGTGACCTCCCTGCCTTCTCCCCTCTGTCCATCCTCTTTGCCCACTATAGTTCAAAAAAATCCATGTAGGACTTGGTTCAGTTACCGTAGCCTGATATCCAGCATGTGATAATGAGGTTTGACAAAGCTTAGGGACAAACATTTTAGCAGGGCCTGTTGCAAAAGGACAAGGGGTAATGGCTTTAAACTAGAAGAGGGCAGATTTAGACTAGATCTAAGGAAGAAATTTTTCACAATGAGGGTGATGAAACGCTGGCCCAGGTTGCCCAGAGGGGTGGTAGATGCCCCATCCCTGGAAATATCCCAGGTCAGGTTGGACGGGGCTCTGAGCAACCTGGTCTAGCTGAAGATGTCCCTGCTCACTGCAGGGAGATTGGACTACATGACCTTTAAAGGTCCCTTCCAACCCAAACCATTCTGTGATTCTATGATTCTATGACATCGGGCGCTATCTGAGAAAAGCCTGGTTAAAATAAAGTTATCCTAGTGTTAATTTAAATAAGTCGAGATTTAAGTAAGCAGAGGGTAAGATTGCAGCTCTGTGCTGTGTTCTAACACATCGCCCCTTTTTATCTGGTGTGTATAAAATAATGGATGGGCTGGTTTTTGCTTGCTGTTGATTTAATAATCTAACAGGGTAATGGCAGAAGACCTTCCTACCATATCTTTACGTTTAGGAACAGTTGTGGTTAAGAGCATCTCCCCTGTACCTTCTCTTACTGAAATGAAAAACTTGCAAGGACATCTTGAAGTTTAGTGAGGTGATTATGTTTCCAATTTAATTGTTAGACAGGCCATAATACAGTTATTATTTAATTACATAATTAACTTCCGTTAATTTAATAAACCATTAAGGAAAAAGAAGTGTGGTTAAATATTTAACCATAATTTTGACAGACTAATCCTTGCCTGGAGGAAGGGCTTCTCTTAGCTGTACTGCCATTCTAAGATTATGCAAGCTCCTCCTTATTTTTAATTTTACACTTGATTAATTTTACCTTGTTTATGAATGTGTTATTTGCAGCTGACTCCCCAGGATGCTAATTGCTACTGTAAACTACAGATACTGCTGAGCTAATGTCTTCTGAAAGTATCAGGAAAAGAAAGGTTGTCATGAATGTACGGTTCAAACATGAACCACTGATTTGTAATTTTGACTTCTTTCCAAAGTAAAAACAAAATAGAACCCTTATTCTTTGCTTCTTTTGGAGAAAATGCCCGTCTCCATTTATATCTGTGAAAGATGAGAGTGGATCTGGTAAAAAGAGTTTTTCTGTATTTGGTCTTGTATTTGATATGTTTTATTCCATAGTTATTAAGATAGTATGACCTCACACATTCCTGTTGAAATTTCAAGGTTATTTAGACTATAACATTTAGGAATTGGATCCCGGATAAAGTCTTAACCTAAGTCAAAGGAATACAAAAATTGATGACAACAAACTTACAAATTCTTTGCATTTTCCTTTCATTGCTGCCTTTTTCCTGGTGAAGAGAAAGTAAGATGATCAGTAGAGCGCAGATTAGCTGTAAGAAATACAAATCAAGCTGTTAGTCTTTTCATAGGGAGAGTTGTCCTGTTGGGTATGTGATGATCTGGATGAGGATCAGAAAAACTTTGTTGCTACGTTGATCTTCCAGACAAAGTCTGGCAGCCAAAGGAGAAGCCTCCCGTGCAGAGAATAGCTTTTGGTGGAGGTCTCCGGATGGACATGCAGACGTTGTGAAGCTTGGCAAAAACATTGGCCTGAGGCAAATCGGTTTAATCAGTTGGACTTGAATTTCTCATCTTCACAAATATAAGCATATTTGTGTTTACCCACTGTTATAAGATGTCGCAGGGAGCTCTCCTTCCCTGCCAAATGTCAGAGAAATGTTACGTCACACCGATTTTCCCTGTTTCTCTTAGGTTTTAACATGGCATCTCCTTTTCCTAGTTCAGGATGAACCTTGCTGGCCTTCTCCACCTTTCCCCAAAACACAACTTGCCGTTTATCCCACCCTCAACCAGAGCTGTAGCTTCATCCTCTGGACAATACTGAAATTTGCTTGCTTTCTTTCTTGTGGCTGGACACGGAATTACTATGTGGCAGAGAGAGGCATTTCATAGCAGCCTTTTCCCTTCTCTAGTCTTCATTAGATACCTTAATTAACGTGTCTCTGGCTTCAGGATGCCTCTTCTTATTTGAAGCCTTCTGAAGAAACACTGGTAATACTTTCTATGTCAGATTATCTCAAATATTTAGACACATGTGTCTTCAATGTTTGACTGTTTTCTTTACGTGAACATTGATTAAAGGGGAAAAAAAAAAAAAGATGCTTAGACCAAGTGCAATATCATCCTCCCCAACAAGCCCTCTGCTACAGGATGAATTTTGCGTTGGTTCATCGCAGGATTCCTCTTAGAACCCCACTTTGAGAGTGTTTTGAGAGCAACAAGCAAACAGTTGCAGTTGAAAGCATGGTGTTATGGTGTTACTTCTCAATGGGGAACACATAAATTAGTTGTAAAATAGATGGAGATCCTTATAGGAGTTGCTTAGATGGCCATGACTTTCTCCACTGGGGTTTACAGAGTTTAACGATCAGGGTAGCAAAGTATTTCCTGCGGGAGCAGACAGCCCGGTTGTGGTAGCGTCTGCCAACTGCAGGAATTTCATTTACAGCCCTGCAGAGCTGTGCCGTGCCCCGCGTTCCTGCCGCGAAGGTGCTGCTGACTCCCCACACGGCAAACGGGCGGTGTGGGGTCCTGCCGCCGAGTCTGGAGAGCCTGCAGAAACGTGCTGGTTCAGCTGGAAAGGCATCGCTGCCCATTTTCTGCAGCTTCTGCTGGTATCTAAGCAGAACACTATTTGCGACGTTTATCCAGTAACTAGGGCTGTGTGCTGTGTTTTCATGCTGCGTTTCGGGCTGAGACTTTGAATTTTCAGTGGGAAACATTAACATGCTGTAATATCCTGAGGATGAAGCAATTACCTTAATAGATGCTTCTGTCTTACTGGATGATCTAGAACGCATTACTTGCCATCCCTTTCTCAGTGTTGCCTTCTGTAAAATGAAATGTTTACCACCAGACTCCTGCGGAGTCTTCAAAATAGTGAAAAAGTATTGTATTGCATATTAATGTAGCATAATAATAGTAATATTCAGAGATTAGAGGCCGACTTAGTTTGTGCAGAAGAAAAAAAAATGTTTTTTTCATTACCTTTATTTAGTCTTGCAAATGGGAAGTCTGTGTGGCCTAGCATTCATCTCCCTGCCTCTGTTTTTTTAAACTTGTGTCCAAATGAACTGATTTCTAGACCCTTGCTAACTGAATCTTCATTTTTATAACCGGGTTCTCGTGGTCTCTGTCCTCCTCTCTTTTGACACCACGTAATACTTTGAATTTCAGTTCTAATAACCGAATGTGGAGTTTGCAGGCACTGAAATTAAAGCAAACGTTAAATCAGAATGTGCCCAGTAACTATTTAACTTGATTAGCATTTTGACTGCATAGGGAACCTGAAAAGTGCTTGATAGATGCAATATAAGGCTTTGCAGTGGCAGCAAAAGATATTACTTGTTTAATGTCAGCACTAAATAATGTAATGCTGATACTGTTGTCAAATGTCAATTTTCATTGCTATTTTCAGTGCAGCTTGATTGCTGGAAAATTAATATATCACAGTTTTAGAAATTCTTACAGCTTCTCCATGAAAAAGTAGTCTTTAGAGACAGTATTCTGAAGAAGGAAGGCTTCTTCACCCCAGACACCAAATTTTAAAATTAATTCTTAGGTTTTATTCATTGAGGTCAACAGGGAGGGAATAAATCTCAGACTTTCAGATCTTAGGTTATAATTTTGAAAATCTTGTGATCTGAGGCTGTTTCTTAGGAAAGAAAAGCAGTGCTCTGCTTTGCATCGTTAACGAAGTATCAGACTTCTCCTATGAATAATATCCTGGCTTAATTAAAAAGTACTTAACCAAATATTTAAATCAGAGCACATGTAGGAAAAATAACATCCTGATTTCATTACAAAGTGGTTAAGAAATATTTAAATCACTGCAAATCTGAGAGGTGATTAAAGTATTAGCAAGTATGGGCTTCTATCTTAGAAACATCAGAGCTTTGAGAGGGGCTTTCCCAAAATACCGATCACTGTTTTGCCATCGTGGCCAATAAACATCTTTGTCTTTGTTCCCACCACCAAAAGCCTCTGCCTTTGTATGGGCGCATCAAGCACCTACAATAGATTTTGTTCGAAATGAAACCCAAACACTATCTCCTCCGGTAGCAGTCCTGCTTAAATGTGTTTGTGTCGGTTGTTTGTGTACATACGTAGTAAATATTTCTTCAGCATATTTTATTCTGACATAATTCAATAGCTTTCTTTCAAAGTACAAGTGAATATTAGTCTACTAAATTGCATTACTACTTGGGAACTCCCTTCGGTAGTTTTTCTTAGTCATTAAATATATCACAGCAGCCTAATGCTGCATTTTACGTAAGCACAGCTCAGAAGCCTTTATTCTCTGAACTGGGGCACAGGATCCTCAGCTTTAATGTGACCACATTAGTTTCCACAGATGGAAGGAAAGTTTCCGTTTCTTATATTCAAGACACTTTCAAGGTGAGGCCGTGATTTGTGTAGCTAGAAACCTCGGCAATGAGGTTCTTGGTCAGCTTTTCTTTTATGCATTGTTAAAACATGTTGGTGATGAGACACCCAAAGGCCAGTTTGCCAATGTGCGGCTCTATCATTTCTGAAAGTGATGCTGAAAGACTGTTAAGTCAGGAAAGTCAAGACTGAGTTGCAAAGCCGAATTTTGAAAAAGTTAGGAAAAGTAAAAATTAAGGTTCCTTCTGTGACTTTGAATCCTGATGAATTATCAAGCTTTTTGCAGGCCCCTGTTATTTAATGGTCTGACTCGAAACACAGATGCGGGACCTACCATGGCTTCCTGCTAATTCCTATTATTTTACACATTCAAACTCTATCTGTCAGAGCTCATCAAAACCATTGCTTTGCATGCTGCAGTTTTTCCCGACTCCCTAGTAAGCTCTACGCATCGGGATGTATTGTTTGAGGTTTCCCTACTCTTCTTTCACTGTCTCAGATGTGGACTTTCTGCTGAAAACCACCTTGCTGTGAACCTGCAAGGGCTGCTGGGCTTCCTTACCTGAGACTAACTGTGGGTGTGTATGTATGGGGAGGCACGAAAGGGAGGACTGGACGTGCTTGACAGTCATCCTGCTTTCTTCCTACTCCTCTGACATTGCTGAGACCTTGCTACAAGTGTCCTTTCCCTTTTGGAATGAACACACTACAGATACCATCCTTAACAGAAGCTTAGATGTTAAATCTTTTTGCTTCCCTGTGTATACAGGCAAGATTGTTCTGTGTATTTGTGCTGTGAAAGCACTTTGTACCTCCGCTAATTGTTTTTATCCTTCCCAAAGTTATCTTGACAAAACCAGCGTACTTCCCTTCTGCCTGAGCTGGTGAGAAAGAGAGGGAGGAGGAGAGCAAGCAAAATCAAGATTCCTGGTGACTTGCATGGCAACAGCGATCTCCTTCCAGTTGGTACTAATCAATTGTGTAGCTGTGTGAATCAATTTGTCTGCAGCATGCTGTCAACTTATTATTAAGAAAGTGAAAATGAGTGCTGGATAATTGCTCGGAGCGAATGACTGAAGGCTTGGTGCTCAGAAATAAAATTATGGAAGAAATGTCTTTTTGATGTGATGCAGTTCTGCCTTGGATGCACTAAGGGGCCAACTGACCACACTACAGAGTTACTTGCAGTCAGTGCTAGGATGTTTTTCTCTGACTTTGAATGAGGATTTTTATGGCTTTAAGTGAATTTCAGGAGAATATGTTGATTTACTCTCATCAGTTTAGGGTTAGATGTTAGGCTACGCATTTGAAGCAGAAAAGCACAAAACCAAGAACTGCTGGTGCCAAAAAGGGATCCAAGGTTGTTAAGGACCGTTGCGTCTGTACAAAGCAGCTTTTTTCTCTCTCACCTTTTCAAGTTGCAAAGGCTTAGGAGGAAATCAGGAATTCAGTGAGATTAGGCAAATGGGCAGAACTGGTCACTGGAATCGAAACCGTTTCTTGCTGTTCATGGGGTACATCTGCTCTTGTGCAGGCAACACGACTTGGTGATGTTTGTCTTGGCATTTATCTACGACGGTGAGAGGTGCCTTAGCAGTGCTATAGGAAAAAATCGTGTATTATGAATGAACAGGTCATGGCATTTTGTTGTTTTATTTTGGTTTTGCTCATTGCATGAACAAACGTGGCACTTTTTTTCCCCCTCTTCAAGTTTCCCTCTACTTCGTAATTGATCTTAAAGGAAAATAACTCCTCACTTTATACCTTAAATAGTTATGGTCTCCATCGATGTCTACAAGGGAGATAGATAAACATAATAAAGAATGCAACATAGGAACTACAAAGACATAAATGACAGCTGAAGGAAGACTAGTAATTTTGGAGATTCATGTGGGAAAATGTTCTCGAGCTCCGTTACCGGGATATTACCGTTCTTGACATCAACAATGTATTTTTTAGGGTGTACCAGGAGGTTTCCTACTTATCCCAAGATAGTACATTGAAACTCATTTCATAACTGTCATGATTATCTCTGGAAAAAACTCCTAGAAATCCTGTGGTTTAGGAATAGAAACTGGATGGATCTCCACGGAATCTCTTTTGTGGGGATGCTGACTATTCAAGACTGTTTACGTGATTCAGACCTTTTGTTAATAATGGAAGAACCTGTTGCCTTAAACGAGAGTGACACAGCAGAGGAGAATCAGCCTCTTACAGCATATAGAAAGCAGTCAGAAAAATCCCTCAGTGTTTTCTACAACATGAAGTTACGCAGTGTATGGTTTCTTTGTCCAACAGCTTATTGTGCTGCCTTTAAAATATAATAATAACTGTAATCAGGTATCTGTGACATTAATGGTATAGAGAAATCTTTCATGTGTATCAGTAATTCACCAGAGCTGGCAGAAAACCTATTAAGTTGTATCAATCAAAGTAAGTGTAATATCATCAAAGATGATTGGGTAATGAGAAATAAGAGGAACTTGAAGAGAAATTGGATACAACAAAAACTCGTTACTACTTCTCAACCAAAAATGTATTATTTTTATTTAAAAAGGGTGGTATTACCAGAAGGAAACCACTTATTGATGTTCTTTTCCTGTTTTGTATGTAGGTAAAAAGGGGTTTGTATTATTTTAATATTAAAATATTAAATATTTTAT
>NW_010566351.1:0-795 GCF_000687285.1 Phaethon lepturus
GCCTCCCCGAGGCTCTGCAGCCATTGCGAACACGGGAGAAGGAAAGGCTTATAACCACAGAAATAATTGCCGGGGAATATCAGAAGGGGTTTGTTTGCAGAGTGTTCTCCGAATCTCACAATAAAAGGACATAAAAAGGACAGTAATTGGCCACTGGGGATAAAGTTAATGGTAAATACTCTAATAAAAAAAAAAAACAGACTGCACTTCAAGTAGATCACTTATCATAGTATTTCTCCAATATAAAGACTTTTCCCCACACCTCTGCACTTTCATGCTTAATTTGCCGGCGACTTCTACAATTACAGCATCTAAGCAAACCAGAAAAGAACCTTTTGTTGGTCTGAATTAGAAAATTTGTCTGTCTAGGTGGAGAACTGTTATCATTTTAAATTGGCTTCTCTGGAGCTTGGCGTTCTGGCGTTTCGGGCTGGGGGCACGTTTGGCTTGGATTTTTATTTTATTTTTTTATTCAGCTGAACACAGAAACATATGCCTGGGAACTATGGGGTCTAAGAACACCAGTGTTCATCACCATTTCATTAAAATGCACTAATACCATTATGGGAATTTAAGGAGGCGGGGGGGGTGGAAATTTGTGTTCTTTGCCAGGGAGGATACTTGCATTTATATGGAAAACAATAATAAAATAAAAATTGCATTGCATTTATAATAGAAAACAAACCAAGCCAACTGCCGGCTGACCACGCCTCTGGTTTCGCCGCAGAGCATTGCTCTGATCCTCAGGTCTGCTGGCGCGGGGCCACGCCGGGACGCAGAGCCCGCCAGCGCGGA
>NW_010566352.1:0-4457 GCF_000687285.1 Phaethon lepturus
GACACGGGCCGGGTTCCCGAGGAGGGATTGGTGCTGGATGCAGCGGGCACTTTTAGGAAAGAACCACCATCTGCTGCAGAAGGAGGATGAGCCCATCTCACTCACTTCGTTCACGTTTTAATCAAGGCTAGAGCAGCAGCTTCCAGAGATGAAAGAGAAATCCCAGCTCGGCCGTGCGGTTAACGCTGTATTTCGTCGTACAAATACCCATTCGCCTGCTCACATGTTTAACGTTAAGCACGTGCTCAGGTGTTTTGCTGCAGTGGGAGCGACCTCCTGGTGCCACATTGTGTATCTGTATGGTGGTTAATAGCCCCAGTAAATCCTTGCTGTGGGACCTGGGTGCCCTGTAAGCCCTAAGTCTTTGAGATAGCAGCGGTAAGAGCAAAGCAGCATAGAGCTTGTCCGTCACAAATGGGTTTGTGACTGCAACCCCGAGGTCTTGGGGCTAATTTCCAACATTCAATAAACGACTAGTTTGCGGTGTTCAGCTAGCAAAATGCAGGCTGCTTGCAAGCACCTTGAAGGGTCTCTCAGCAGAAAATTAACCCCATCTGTCAGCAAGGCTCACTCCCGGGCCTGTCTCAAGCATCAGATCTCAACCGCAACGTGCAAGGGACGGAGCACCTGCGGCAGGGGATCGTTGTGGAGCTCCGTCTGCCGGGGTGGGTCTGTCTCGGCTTCCCAGCCATACACACCAACTGCCTTACAGACACGGCCGCGCTGACAGCAGCCGCGATGCTGAAGGCTGGGAGGGCTCCAAGGCGGCACAGAGCAGCTCTGTGTCAACTCCAATCCTTTCTGCCTCCCTGCTCCACACTAACAGCATCCTCGCCAACGCACATGCCGGGGCACCGACGCGCTGCTTTATGTGTAACCGCTCCTGGGCATGGGAGCACGTTTCCTTGGAGAACAACTATAAAATTGTAATAAAGTGCTTTAAAGGGGAAATTCTTCCCTTTGGTTCCTGTCTTGCATGCTGCCTCTCTCAACCCGGAGCCTCCCATGCTTAGCTGCTGGTTTTGTGTCCTACCTGCCTGGAGGAACTGGGGAGGGAGCTGGGAGCAGGCTGGGGCCAGGAGCCATCTCACAGCAGCGGCATCTGTTCTGCTGCAGCCATCGCGATGCCCGAGAGCCACAAACATGTCCAGGAGACGCTTTTATCATTGACACAGAGGGAATTTAAATAGCTGCCATGCTCTCGAGCTAAGCCAGAGACAGAACTGTGGATCGTGCTTTATGTAACTCATTTTTATTTTTAAACACAGGCTTTTATTTTCAAGGGGAGTTCGACTCGGTGAGTGGCTCCAACCTCCTGCCCTGCCTCGTTAGCTCATGTGAGGTAGCTCTTTTATCAACACCCCATCCAGCATATCTGCTGCTTGGTTTTCCTCCACCTACCCCTGAAACTCAAGCTCTCCTTGTTTCACCTTTCAGGATTTCCCACCTGCCTGGCCTGATGTGGAGAATGATGTGAGGATTAAGGTGAACAGAAAATTAATCCCTTAAAACATTCTGTTTAACCCCCTCAAAAACATCAGTGGATATTTCCTGATATCACTGGAGCCCCTTTTTAGAAGGGGGAGTTGTTCTCATGGTTCTCTTCACGTGTAAGACAAGCCTGTGGTTTGTTTTGCAGTTTGGGAAGCTGGCTGTGCCGGTCGTAATTCCCGCTTGCCAGGACAGTCACCTTATGCTGGACCCAGTGTGTTTTCCCCCTGGAGCCTCAGGCAGCCTGGCACAGCGAGTAGAGCATTGCATGTCAGATGTTGGTTACTAACAATTTTCTTCCGGCTTTAATTGCAAACAGCGGTGGAGAACTGGAAACTCTAGAGATAAATTAACTACTGATTCAAATTACCTTGGGCTTGGGCCCATATAGGTACCAGTCTGGATTCTGGATAAATTTTGAATGACCGTGTGGGGGGAGATCAAATGACACTCCATGTCATGAGAGATTTGCAGGGATTGTCACTCCAGGTTGAGGGTGGTTGTTCTTTCCAGTCCTCCAGCAAAAAACCAAAGCCCCCTTGGGTCACAGCAGAACCGGACCACGGCCGGAGGCTTGTGGTTGAGCCAAAGGCTTTGCAGCGTGTGACCACTGCGAGAGGCAGCCAGCCCCACATAATTGGTATTTTGCAGTCACAGAGCCTATATCACTGACCATCTTCCAGACAGATCACAGAGGCAACAGGATCTCATAAAAACAAACCAAAGATTGACTTCAGCTGCGGGGATGTAGCTGCCAACCATCACAGCAGTCTGATGAAGCGCCTTCTATGATACGAGGGAAAAACCTCTTGGACTAGCAAGTCATGAAGCACACCCACGACAGGCTCCTTGCAGCACGCTGCTAGAAAAGAGAGGGCTGGCACCCAACCGGGAAAAGTCACAAAGCCCTTGTGGCACGGATCGCTGTAAATATGACAGGGCCACGAAGCCAGAAATGCGAAGCGGAAGCGACAGCGACAGGCTCAGCCTGACGGCTTGTTAAGCACAAAATAATGGAATCCCAGAGCAGCAGCAGACCCCCGAGGAAACAGAGCAGGAGTGAGAATATAGGGAGAAGTCTGCTTAAACGTCAAGGTGAAGGGCTTTATTTAAGGCAAACCCACTGGAGATGTCAGCCAAGCAAATGAGCTAGTCAGTGGAGGCATCCTCTGATCTCCCAGCTCCGAACTGAGAGGGGTGGTCCACTGCCAGCCCCGGGAGGAGCATCCCTGGAGCTGGAGAGGCAAAACCCACACAACGACCAGCCAGAGCTGCCCTCCTGGTCCAGAGGGATATGTGAGGGCAGCCGCATGGCAAGGAACGGATGCCTTCAGGCCACGCCATTTTATCTAGCAGTTGGGTGGCAGGAACTGGGACCAAGTGAAACAGGTGGAGGCGTTTGGTCCAGACGTTTTTGGGTAAAAACCACCTGAATGATGATCAATGGACAAAACACGCAGAATGGGCAGGGAGGCAGTTAAAATAGGGAGGGTGAAAAGGGCCCTGGAGATGGTGGAGAGAAGATTAACGTCCCGGGAACAGGCTGGCAAATTCCCTTCCACCCTGCCCAGTGACGACCAACACTGCGCGTGTTCGCTGCTTGTGTGTTTGCTGTTAGCAGGTCATGAGGAAATGGCTTTAAAGTATTTATTGGAGAGATTTAAAATTTTGGATGGGATTCAAACCTAATATCAAAATGAGTTATTTTATTAAAAGCTTTTAAATAGAAGCTACAGAGTAGTGAGAAGCAGGAGGACCATTTTAGAAGGAATTTGCTATAAACCTCTTCTCCTACTGCACAAAGCTTTCTAAAATATTACCTTGTAAAAATATGATTCTCTTTATCTGCAATTTAATTACATTTCCCATAGTGCCCGTGTCAACACAGTTCACTTACTTTTGTTCTCTATTAACTCACACCTGGCCCAGGAACTAGAAGAAAAAACTGTTGATCTTCAGAGTCATTTGGGGTTGCTCCAGGGTCTCAGTGAGGTCACGGAAGGGTGTACTGACCTACTGGAGAAATAGGGACTGGGATCTCTGTCCATACTGGTGATGGCTATGAGATGGCAATTTATAAAACTGGTATGAAAGCAGGAGGAGCAGGAGCGCTCATGTGGTCCTCTGATCTACCCCATCCAGAGTTAGCGGATCAGAGTTTGTGACCTGTTTGAGACTGCAGCAAAGGCCAATTATCTGAATAATGGACCAGAATGATCTAGAGTTTTGTTGATGGAACGTTTTGTTGACCTCCCGCACCCCACAATGTCTGTGTAAGTGAGAGCTGAGGAATGTCCTGGAAGCATTATTAAAACGGTGACACTTGTGACACCCTTCAGTTGCCCAGGAGTGTGGAAATGCATTAAAACAAAAATGACATGTTACAAGTTAAACCCGTGGTGATGTTTTATTAGATTTGGCTTGGGTTTGGGGCCAGGGCTGAAGCTGACTGTTTTTAACTTGAACAAACCAGCCTGTCATGCCAGAGGCTTAAGATGAACCTCAACCTTTGACCTTGGCTGAGAGGAGACTGTATCAGCTGCGGCATTTTTTTCAGTGCTTGTCTTCTGATAACTGGAGACATGATTAATCCGAGTCAGGATGACCTGGGCTTTGCGCGAACAAGGCAAGTATTTCCTTGCCAAGTTGAGCTGTGAAGGAGGGGATCCAAGGTAATGGAGAGCCGGGATCACTGCTGCAGTGTTACTAAGCCCTGTGTTGTCATAGTAAGTTTTGCAGGACTGTGCCTCTCCCCGGGGATGTTGCCTGGTGATAATGTGCCGTCTCGAGACGTGTTTCCTGCTAGTAGCACTAGGATGTCAAGCCCAGCAGTGCTTTAGCAGAGGAGAGGCAGGTGACTACAAGTTTCCAGGAAAAAGGCAGTGACTGGTTTAACTGCAGATGACTTTATTATTATTATTATTTATTATCATTATTATTATTATTTATTTATTTATTTTAGTGAA
>NW_010566353.1:0-1572 GCF_000687285.1 Phaethon lepturus
CTCCTCCAGCCACGTGGACGAAGCCACCCCGGCCTCGCCGCTGTCCTTGGCCGGGGGTTGGGGATGGATGAGCGTGATAGAAAGACGGAGACGGGACTGAACGTGCCTGTTAGGGAACCGAACCGGGGGTCTCCGGGGAGGTGGGTGGCAGCTTCCATCCAGCCAGTGCGTGGGTTAGTTTGTGGCCTCCTGCTGCTGGGCGCTTTGGGATCCCAGCTCCTCCGAAACTAGGGTTTTTTAGGAGGCGCGACTGCCACTAGCCGGGGATTAGGAGTGAGGAAGCGCAGTCCCTAGGGCGGGCTCCCTGCAGCGGCATTTACCTTGTCGTGCTGGTGTTCCTCTATCTGCTTTTGGGTATTTTCCAGCTCTTGTAACAATGTGTTCTTTGAAAAACGAAACAAAAGCAAAGGGAACAAAAACAGGAAAGAAAAAGAGAGACCGTTTAGAAAACGGCTGTGCGGCCTCCTGGGGACAGCCAGCGTGGGATCGCTGCGTGGACGGTGGGACGGACGCCCTGCGGGAGGGGTGGCAATGGCTCCCTGATCTATTCCTCACCTACCTGCCTGCGAACCGGTCCTCTCTGCAAACCTCCTGCTCCTCAAGCAGGGCTGCCGTAGCTCAACTCCTGCCCCACACCGGGGCCGGGGCATGGCCATGGAGGGCAAGCGGCGACTGAGAACTGATGGGCAGGGCTTGAAGATTAGGAAATGTGTTTGAGAGGAGATCAACTCCTTGAGCAGCTGGATCAAGGGCAAAAATGTCCCCTACATCTAAGCTAGGGAAAAGAAAATGTGTTTGCAACCGCCTGATCTAGTGCTCTTTTTTGAGAGGTGCTGGCAGCCAAACAAACAGGATCATTTTTGCCCGTGGAAGACCTGCAGAAACTCTCTGGGTGAGGCAGTGCCGGCAGCAGGCTGGGGAGCAGGCGATGCCCCTTCGCAAGATGCCGCTGCTCTGGTCCCTGTTGCTCGCTGGGGTGGGAGTTTGGACTCGGCCTCATGTGTTGGGTCCTGCTCTTTATCCAGAGCCACTCAGACCTATTGCCAAACGACTGGACACGCTGGCACAGCCAGAGCTGGTTGGGGACAGGAGGTGCAGAGCAGCAGGGGAGACAGACCCAGTCCTGGAGGCATCAGCTGGGGGATGCAGCTAAGGGGAGCCTGGTCCCTGCAGGAACCCAAACAGAGGTGAATTACCAAGGCCTGACCTCCCATTGGTGTCACGAGGTTAATCCTTGCTCTGAGCCACCTGCTCTCCCAGCTAATTGCGTTCACGCTGGGGCAGCGGCAGCTCCAGCTGGCTCCTCAAAGGGAAGCCCAGTTCCCCAGGAGGAGCGGGGAGGCTGCTCGCGGACTCTGCCCTGGCTTGGAGAAGGCAGATCAGCCCAGGCTTGGGGGACAGGAAGGTTTCAAGGCAGCATGTGGAGGGGATGGGCAGGTGGGAGAGGATGAACGCTGCATTTTCTCCTGCAAAATGCAGGAGGGTTTTGCTCTAACAGTCGGGCAGTCGAGGCTGTGCCAGAAAAGACACAAACCCTGCTGCTGCGGGGGTGAAAGGCGGTGGGGAGCGGGT
>NW_010566354.1:0-272 GCF_000687285.1 Phaethon lepturus
TCCCTGCGCGGCGCACGGAAAAGCGCTTATTTGGAGAGGGGCTTGGTGCTGCCGCAGCGACGTGGGCTTTTTAATTCCCACAGCCCTGCGCTGCAGCCTCCTCCGAAGAGCAGCTCCCCAGCGCGACAGCCGAGGAGCTCAACCCTGGCGTGCAGCTCTTCTACCCCGAGCCCCGACGCTGCTGCTGCTGCCCCACGACCCACCCGAGGTGGGACCGGCCCTTCCCGGGCATTCCCCGAATTTTGCCTTTAAAGGCAAGCGGCGAGCATCTG
>NW_010566354.1:487-758 GCF_000687285.1 Phaethon lepturus
TAACCCCCACCAGAAATACGTGGTTTTCGGGGGCTGGTTTGGCTTGGAGTTGGCAGCTGTCCCACTGCGGCCTCAGCGGAGGCCGCGTCTGCTTCCGGGGTGATAAAGGTGCCGCAAGACGCTGTGTGAGAGCCGGGGGCTGGGGATCGCCCTCCTTTCGCCTCGCAGGGATCGCCCCGGAGCCGCGCGTGGCACGTGCTGGCTGATGCCGCTTCGCGTCACCGGCGCATTTCTGGGCCGCGCTCGCAGCTCTGCAGGGACTCGTGCGCGG
>NW_010566355.1:0-1069 GCF_000687285.1 Phaethon lepturus
TCTGGGCTCCTCCAGCTCCCTCCCTGCCCGCGAGCCCCGTCCCTCAGCCCGCTCTGCCAGCATCCGGGGCCGCGGGAGGACCAGGCTTTTTTCCTGTTTTTCCAGTGTGGTGCCAAAGATGATTTCCAAGGCTACTGTACTTCTATGCTGCTGTTGACACTTGGTTTTTTTAGCCTTCTGAGAAAAGTGCTTGCAAAAGTCATCTGTGGTAAAATGTTAATTGGAGCCAAGTAATTAGACAAAGATAGTTAGTGATCTCTCCAAAGCAATAAGCTTTTGGTGCTTTGTTTTAGTGCTGTAATAATTACTATCATTCCACAAAGTGTTTCGGCATTTGACAGGAGGGATCCACGTGCAGCTGAACGCTTCCCCCAGGACCGACGGCGTGGGGGACGCGCAGCTCCAGAGCACCTTGCCCACATGTCCTGGGTACCCTCCCTGGCCCCGGGCAGGCAGGAGGGCTCCCCAGCCCCCCTTGCCCCCCATGTCGGCCACTGAGCCCTGCTGCTGCTCAGGGCTCGACTCCAGGCACCTTTTCCTCCATCCCACAGCCTTGGGGACCGTGCCTCGCTCTCTCCTGTTCAGCAGCACACTCCAGATTAGCTCCCTGAGACCACCTCCTGTTTACACCGGCAAAACTAGATCCAGATTTATTGCTGCTTTTAAAAAAAACAAACAACAAACCAACCAGCCAAGGCTTCTTGCTGTTTCTTCCAGCTCCCCCAGCTCTGAAGATGATGAAGGGCTCCCGAGGCAAGACAGAGCCGTCGGGCTGAAAGTGCATACGTGATGGGGCTGGCCCCCCGCCCAGCCATTACACATCCTCCGTGTTCACGGGAGCCCCCGGGGCCAGCCCAGCCCCCCGAGCAGCAAGGAGGCACGGCGAGCATCCTCGCAAAGCAGCAGCACCTTTTGTCTGGCTTCAGACTTCCCAGTGTTTTAAAAATATTTTTTAATTTAAAACAAAATTTTTTCGCAACCTGAACAACCTGTTGATTGCAAATGTCGTAGCCTCAATCAAGGGAACAGTTCTGCCTGCCTTCCTCCCGCTCCGGTCTCGGCAGGCGCC
>NW_010566355.1:1420-1669 GCF_000687285.1 Phaethon lepturus
CCGCCCCCGCCGCAGCGGGGCTCGGGATCGTCCCTGCCGCAATCCCTACTCCAACCTCATAAAAAAAAAATAGAGATGCTGGAGGTGTTTTATGATTTGCAGCGAGCCCAGACTCCCAAATACGCACCAGACTGTCTCAGCTGTTACAAACAGGGTCCAGGTTAATGGAGGTAACCCGGCAACACTGCTAAAATAAATGCTTTCCTCATGATACAGTGCTGGGAGGATCAGGAAACGAGAGATCTTCTC
>NW_010566356.1:0-13488 GCF_000687285.1 Phaethon lepturus
CGGCTGAGGCAGAGCCGTAAGCCATGAGCGATGCTGCGCCGCAGATTTGGGAGGTCCGGCCCCGCCTGCGGACTTCCCGCCTGCTCCGTAAGCCTGGGTACAGCCAGCTGGGGCTGCGAGCCCCGTCCGTGGGGACTGGTGTTACCTCTCGCGTGAGCCTGCCACGTAAGGAATTGTGCGGTAGGAAAGAAGGAATTTGAGGAGCTTTTGAATATATGATAGACCTTTAATGAAATGCTGCTGGGGCTTGTTCTTCTTCCCAGTCCTGTTGGTGACAAAGTGATGCTGCTCGGTGGCTGGCAACTGGGGGGCTTCATCCTCATTTGGACTTCTTGCTTCTCTTGATGTATACCATGAGAAGCTCCAGTGAAGGAAAAACATCCTGCCCAGGGATACTGGCAAAGGGAATGAGGATCTAACAAGCAAATAAAAAAGCCTGCACATACTATGTGCTGTGAAAATGCTGGTATTCGTGATTCCCTTTCAGGGGGTGGTTTCAGTCCACCATGCACCTCAGTGTTGTTTTATTCTTTGGGCCTGCTCCATCTTTCATAACCACTGGCTTGTGTTGGCATTTACTGCTTTATGCTGATATATAAAATGCTACGTTTAGGGATGGAGAGAGGGATGGTCAGTCCAACTGAAATACATGACAAGGTATTTATTTTTTTAAAATAAGCAAATCACCCTTTTTCTCCTGCTCCGTCAGTCCTTGCCTTGAAATGGGGGTCTTGTGGAGGTGTATTCAAAGAGGAGGAATTGCAGCTGCACGGTCTGGTTTGCCGATGGTTTTTAGTATTGACCTTTATGCGAACAGCACCATACTGCTCCTATGAGCCCTGTTTTTGCAGGGTACCGAGGCAGTTATTTTTACGGAGAGGATGCATTTATCTTGCTGACAGTTGCGTAAAAATGTGCGGGTTTGTTCTTTACTCGTTGCTACCTTGAAAGCAAAACACACCTGAAAGAAGATGATGTTGTCAGCTAGCACTGGCACATGAAGCCCAGACTTGCCCCATGTAGGTGTAGATGTTCAGCGAAGGTGTCAAAGCTAGAAACTTACTTGTTGAAGCTCCACTGACTTTTCGGAAAGGTAGTTTTGAGGTGGGCTGAGTTGCTCCCTGGAGGTGTGCCGTTTGCCGTGATTTCAGATGGAGCCGGGAGGGACAGTACTCCTAGCGCTAAATAGTTAAGAGCTCGCTGGGATGAATCTGGACCTAATGAATGCTCCTGGGGTTTGTACTTGGATAAAGTTTCAAGGAAGTGCAGCAAAGCATTTCAGAAACTGTAAGGGAACCCAGCATTACAAGCAGTCCCTGAGAGAGCAGTGGTCAGTGGGGTACCCACAAACATGAAGCACCCAATTTAGAATCACGTGCTGAGTGGGGACATGGTGCAGAACAAACTCCTCATTCCCAGCCCTCTCTTCTAGCTGCCAGCCCATGTTCCCCATTTGCTTTTCTCCAGCACAGAGACCCATTTGCTCTGCATGTATGGTTTTATTTATTTTACTTATTTATTTATTCTTTCCTCTCTAGGCTTCTGGGCCGATCGAACACCAGTTCATGAAGCAGCCAGGCGGGGTGAAATCCTGCAGCTGCAGCAGCTGATAGAGAGCGGAGCCTGCGTCAACGCGGTCACCTACGACTCTATAACCCCATTGCACGAGGCGAGCCTGCGAGGGCAAACGCAGTGTGTCAAGCTCCTGCTGGCTGCAGGGGCCCAGGTGTGTATTCGGGTCGGATCCAGCTGGGAACTTTATCTTGGTGTCTGAAGTTATTTCTGGCATCTGGATTCTCCCCATCTAGCTTTAGGCTCCTCTTCATCACCCTGGGCTTTCTTGACAGTCAGCAGAGGATGGCAGGCCTCTTCAGAGGGTGTTTGAGCTTGATGAGGACTTTAAAAAAATGCCTGGAAGTATTTGTTTGTCTCTCCCCTTCTCTCCTCACTATCAACAGAGCCCCGGCTGCCTAGAAGTATAATGTAGATGACTTGAGTATCTAAAGCTAGCTGGGTTGAAGGGACCAGAAGGGGAGCAGAGGGGATTTCTATTAATTCTTTTGCTGCTTCTTTTATTTCTTTAATATTATTATGGAAACAAAAATCAGCTAAACTAGAGTCTTTGGATATAGCTGGTGACGACTGTCTTCAAGGGCTTGTGACTTCTCACGCTGAAGACAGCCATCCTCAGAGCAAAGCCGGTGGAGCACGTGTGTGCTCTGTAGTCCTTCTCAGGGCAAAGTCAGCCAGCTTGGCTGAGTCTGCTGATGAAGCTGGGCTTTGCACTGAAGCAGAGAGAAGCTGTGTTGCATTGTGTTGTGTTACTCAGCTGCAACGCTTGTAACCTTCAGCAGGCAAGTGGTAGAAAAATATAACAATGGAAATAACAGCCTAAACTTGTGACACTAATGTACATCTGTGCCCTGAGAGTGATGGGAACAGCGCAAGCCAGGTTTCTGGCAGCAGCAGCCAACTCTTTCCTGAGTCCAGAATATTTCTAGGGTTAAAAGAAGTGAAAATACACGCAAGAGGGTACTGCCACACAGCAGCTTGCGGGTACCTAACATTTTCTTCTGCCTTGAAGGTGGATGCCAGAAATATTGATGGCAGCACGCCGCTCTGCGATGCCTGTGCCTCGGGTAGCATAGAGTGTGTGAAAGTGCTGCTGTCCCACGGCGCCAAGGTGAACCCTCCCCTTTACACAGCCTCTCCTCTTCACGAAGCCTGCATGAATGGTGAGCCCCCATGGTCTTATCTTTGCACAGTTATTTGCAGCTTGTGGGGGGAAAAAAAAAAGCCACGTAAGCTGTTGTTGCTCATCAGACCATTACAGCTTGCAAATATTTCAGCCTTAGGTGGGCACATCTCCTGATGATCGCAGAAGGCAAAGTGCTGTGTTATTGGGTGAATAAAGCCATCCCGTGTGTTGGGTGCTTTTATCTCACGTAACAGACATGGGGTAAGACGTTAGGCAGATAAAATGCCAACTTCTTAATGCTCTGTTAGAAAACATTGAGCCAAACCAGTAGCTTTGCTCTTGTGAGCAGAGGGGTGTTTGCATTCTTTCCCTCTGATCCAAGCTGTGATGGGAAAAATTGTTCTGGTTAAGACACAAGACAGTCTGAATCAGATGGTCCCGTCCCAGACCTCTCCTGGTTGTTCAGAGCTGGTGGATAGAGCTGTCAGGTGGGAAGAAAGTGCCAGGGCAGCATTGTTGCCTGTATTGCTTCTTGTCCTTCTCTCAGCCTTTTCCAGCTGGATGGTCTGTCCCAGGGATAAGAGAAAACGTCAAGGGCCAAAATAATGTCCCAGCTGGCACGTGCCAGCCATTCTGTGCTCCCCCCATCCTCTGCTCGAGCCTCTTCTGGACTTTTGGATGTGGGTTACGGAGCAGGAGCAAGCATCAGAGGTGGCTGTGACAGCAGCAGAGGCAGGGGGAGCGGCAGAGGGGTATTCAAGTGTAATTCCTCCCCTGAACTTCCACTCGCGTGGATGCAACAGTGGGATAGCTTGGATGTGAGAGCGGCAATGTCCCTGTTAGATGATTGTGACCGAATCTGTTAATCGTTTTGTGCCTCAGTTTCCTTTTTGTAAGGTGTAATACTTTCTGTCTCTTCCCCTTTACTGTTTTTGTTATATGCTGTCCTGGACAGAGTTTCCCTTTGACTGTGAAGGCTGTGGGAGACAGCATTTTTGACAAACAGGTAGTTACTTAAATACCTACCTGTGAGCTCTTGCTTAGCTTTTCCTCGTTAAGCCTTTTTCCTAAGGCTTGATGGTGATGACTGCCTGCTTTCTGTCAAGTCGTATTATTAGTATTGGAAAAAGTAAAGCTGGAGTGGTCTTGAAGGTGATCTAATCCACCCAGGGCAGGATCAGCAATACAACCAGCTCCACGAACAGCAGGCGATTTAGTGCAAACCCTTGAATTCAGGTCGGTTTGACCTGACTCCCTGCGAGACCTGTTAGCTCTAGCTCAGTGCCATGCAGATGTGACTCTCTCTTGCGTCCTGGTCTCAGTCGTGGTCCAATACAAGGTATTGTCTTGGCTCACAAGCATTTCTATTTTGCAGCCATCACCCCAAATATTAAACAGGCTCTCTGTGGGTCAAGCTGATGTCAGCATGCCGTATGCTCCCATTTGAGCTGGATTCTTTCTTTTGACTCGAACCTTCCCTTTCCAAAGGTAGCTCAGAGTGCGTGCAACTCCTCATCGATGTTGGCGCAAACTTGGAGGCTCACGACTGCCATTTCGGGACTCCCCTACACGTGGCCTGTGCCAGGGAGCATCTGGACTGTGCAAAGTTGCTGCTCAAGGCAGGTATGGCAGCCACAGGGTTTACTTCTGGGTGGGCAGGAGACGGTGGTGTCTGTGCACAGCGTTCCCTTTGGTGCTCCCCAGTGGCGTTCTTGTCGAAGAGCTTATTCATTCACAGCGTCATATAGGTGACAAAGGTGGAAGGTTTTGCCTTTACCCCAGCAAAGCTGAATGCTTAAGCATTTTTTCAGCATATGCCTGTCAATATCCAGTTTGTGACGTTCACAGTGACATTCCCATTCTCTTATTTTAATAAAATTCAGAACTCTTCAGCCCCCTAGAGCAAAGTTTCAACTTCTTCCCAAAAGTAATATCAACTGGCGGGCATGTGTTCAGCTTTGGTAGCCCAGTCATATGGTTTTGGATAGGTGTTAGGGAGAGATGTTAGGGTTCGATGCTGTGCAGAAGATCACTTCATACCTCAGGGAGATCTGGTTAGTGTTATGCCCAGATGAGTTTGCTGGATGTTCAAGTCAATGTTCTGTGCTCCAGGTTTCACATCCCATTTTTCTTGCTGCCAGCTCTGGGGGAATTTGGAGTTGGAGTTCCTGTCCTTGCCTGTGCTTACCGGGAGGAGATTTGGCCCAGGTGTAAGGATTTGTTTCATTGAACGTTAGTTGTCTAAAAATGACACATCTAAACTAGCCTGTTCCCAGCTCCTCCAGTTCCCTGTCTTGGGCACCCATTGATTGATTCCTCAGAAATACCTGTTTCTCCCTGTTACTTATAAGGTGAGTTCAATGTGGTTATGCATATCTAAAAGTCAGTTGTTTGAATTCAGTGAGGTTCATCTCACCTCCGCTGAACGAGTCAGTTGATAAAAGGTAAGCAGTTGTGTGGGTATGAGAAGGAAATTTTGCTATCAGCTTATAAAAGCCAAACTTCCTTAGCGAAAATACCTGCAACTAAGATACTGATCCTGCAGTGGTGTCTGATGGTAAGCGGCCACATCTTGTGGGTCTGGGGTATTTCTATGAACAAAGATGCCACTGTTTGCCTTGAGTGGGAGCGCTCTGTTGAGATGACTGGGAATGGCTCTTTGCTGGCTTTGGACAGCACAGGTTCAGGAAGCAATTCTGAACTTCACACTCAGCAGCTTATTTACCTGGTAACATGGACTAAAACCCTTTCTCTGCAAAGAAAACATAAAGCCAGAGAAGAAAAGTCATGCATTGCCAGCACCAAGAACTTGTTCAGCAGTTTGGTTTCCTGTTTGTGCTGTTTTGTTTGGATCTTGTTCTAGCTGCTCGTGCGTGTTTTAACAGCATTTTTTATTCCAGTCAAACCACTCCTTACGTTTGGGTCAAGTGAGGCTTTCATGAACAGGTTTGTTTTTCTTTCTGGCCTCAGGGGCAAATGTGAATGCTGCTAAACTTCATGAGACAGCCCTCCACCATGCAGCAAAAGTGAAAAATGTGGATCTGGTGGAGATGCTGATTGAGTTTGGAGGAAACATTTACGCAAGGGACAACCGAGGAAAGAAGCCATCGGATTATACCTGGAGCAGCAGTCCCACAGCAAAGTGCTTTGAGTACTATGAAAGTAAGTAAGTGAGATAAGATGCCCTGCGCCAGGAATTCAGTGACTGCCAATTCCATTGCACCACATTGTGATTCTCAGTCCACTTTGATTTGTAGATCCCTGATCATCTTCCTGTGAAGGTGTAGAGATCTTGGTGGCAAATGTGCACCAGCTCGCTATAGGTTAGCTCTGCTTAATTGTGGTTGAATGACAGTGGTAAGATGGTCCAAATCATACCATCACTGAATTCAGGTCCCACTCAAGTCTCAGCATGAGCGTTTATGCTTTGATGCATTAAGTCAGGTCAAGGAAATCGCCCAGTTGAAAACTCATTTTATTTGGGGCAGGGAGTGTGTTAAACTTCAGCTGTGCTGGCTGTCTGATTTTGGAGAAGTTTGACTGAGGTCTGAGGATGGTTTTAAGTCAATCTTTGTCTTGGTTACACTTAGAGGAGTAATTCACAGACCCTTCCAAGCATTTGCGGACTGCTGCTGCACTATGTGATCCTAAATATCATAGTCATAGAATGGTTTAGATTGGAAGGGACCTTTAAAGACCACCTAGTCCAACGCCCCTACCATGGGCAGGGACATCTTGCATCTTTCGATCAGGTTACTCAAAGCCTTGTCCAGCCTGACTTTGAACACTTCCAATGATGGGGCATCCACAACTTTTCTGAGCAACTTGTTCCACTGTCTCGCCACCCTCATCATAAAAAAAATCATCCTTACAGAAAGAAAAATTTCTTCCTTATTGAAGAATAAAATATTTTCTGGCTTTGCAGTCCTTTGTGTGGTGAGCACCTTATAGCCCCTTCTCCCTCTGACTTCTCCCTGTAGCAATCTCTTCTCCAAGTTATTCCTTGCTTTCTTTTCTTAGAGCAGTAAAGTGTGCTGGTCTGGCTGCAGCTGAGCTGGCTGAAGAGACTGAATCCTACATGCCCATAAATACTCCTTATTATTTTGCCAGAGTTTACTGCCCACTAAACCCAGCTGGCAGGATTGCACGTGTAGCGGCTTTTCAACACAGACTGTTGTAAAAGTACTGTGCTAGCTTTATTAGTATTTGATTTGTATTACTAAATTCAGGACTGGATCCAGACAGATGCAGACCTTGGAGGGTGGTGATTGCTGAGGTTATGGGGGTAGGGATAGCAGCTTCTTGTGAATGACTGCTTCCAGAGCAACATGCCCGATTGTAACTCTATGTCCATGCACGAGCATCGACACCCGATGTCGAGGCTGCAGGCTGGAGATCGGAGGCTGTCTGGAAGAGGCTTGGGGAGTTTTCTTGGAGCTGTCAGTGGAGTGCTGAACGAAAAGGGTTAATGCAATCCTTAGTTGGAGAAACGGAGCGGTAGAGAAGTGTTGGAAGTATGTTTTGTTCCTGTATACAGTGTTGGTGAGGCTTAATGCAGCATCACTAAGGGAAATCTGAAAGTCTTGGAGAGCCTCAGTGGATCAGAGCAGGTGATCCCGTGGGCACCGTTGGCCTTTGGGAGATGCAGGTGAGGAAGGGAGCTGGGAGAAGCGCACTGCAGCTGTGCTTAGTGTTTCTGGTGGGATCTGCATTGGGATGAGCCTTGAGAGAGCACGCCCGTGGCTCTGCAGTGCCTTCCGTGGGTCTGGGTGCTGTGGGAGGTCGAGCACTTGTAAGCAGAGCCAGGCTTGTGATTATGGGGGGATGATGCCAGGCATCACCTTCCTGGGAGGTCTGTGCTGTGCGGGAAGATCAGCCGTCTGCTGAGCTGCAGCCCTAACTTTGGATCCTCTTTTCTCGTTCTAGAAACGCCTCTGAGTTTGTCGCAGCTCTGCAGAGTGACGGTGAGGAAAGCTGCTGGGCAGCGAGCACTGGAGAAGATTGCCAAGCTAAATATTCCTCCGCGACTAATCCAGTACCTGTCCTACAACTGACAGGGGTGAAGGAGGCTGGGGAGGACGGTATCTTTAGCTCCCGCAGTATGAAGTATCTGTCTCTTCTACCTCTCCCCAAGGAACTAATTTTAATTTAAGCAAACTGGTGTAAATAGTATTTATGAGGCAGCACTTCCTCTTCTCTGTGGGCAAAGACAGGCGCAGGCAAGGTGTAGCACTGGCTTGAAGTTGTAACCGCTCCTGGGATGATCTGTTAGACTGTGACTATGTTTGAGACTGTAGCACTTGCTCTTTGAGCGGGATTAATCTTGCCTAATTTTACCTGTCTCTAACCTAAAGGCATCTCTGTATGATCTAGTCAGGCTCCCTTTGCAGTCAGTGAAGAGAAATAGATCCTTCTGGAGCATGATTCATCTGTCCTGTTTTAGATGCCCGTGCTGGGATGACACAGTATGCCTCGGGAGCGCCTGTCTCCGCTGACTGCAAAGGGATTTAGAGGCGATACCCTCGGATACGGACGTCTGTGTTTCTGCAGTGGGAGTGCTGGATCCCACTTCGGTGTTAATAAACTCAAGTGACGACTGCCTAATGCCACGGGACAAGGCTTGAGGAACCTGCATGCTCTAGCTGGAGGCAAATTAAGTCCCCAGCAAGCTTAGGACTAATTAGAGGCACTGCAGCCGGTTACTGACTTTCCATGAACTTCAGCGGGCTTTGGCTCAACACCAGCAGTGAGGACAAACTGCTGCCAGATCAGGGTTGACTTTGCTCCTTCCTTGCTGAAGATGAGCCAGCTCTTACTGTAGAGTTCCTCTACGGTAACACCATGTCTAATTTTCAAGCCCAAGCAAGAAGCAGGTCTCTCTGCAGGTCCAAAGATGCTTCCCTCCAGATGGCTGGTCCTAAAGAATATTTCTCCACTTGCTCTGTGGCCACTCTGTTGGTTTTATGTGAAAAATAAGTGACAGAGCTGCTGCCCAGTGGCACCTGAAGTGTGGCGAGAGCACATCCCTTGTGTAGTGGTGCGGCAGATCCCTGTGGTGTATACCCACACATGAAAGACGATAGAAGGGCTGAGCTCTGCCTTGGGTTTTGAGATTTTTATTTTTATTTCTCCCTTTCTGAGTTTCTCTCTAAATCCTGGAGCCTCTTCAGGGGTTGGCAGTGGGATCCAGCCCTGAACCGTGTGCTGCTGAGTGTTGCTCTCAAATCCTTTGGCTTCAGCAGGCACGACTGCAGCTTTGTCCTTCGGCGATTTAAACCTTCAGGGCAACATTTTTATGAGCTGAGCCAAAATTGTTGTCTACCTTCCAGATGAGACGTTACGTGTTGTCTGAAGGTAGTAACCTACAGGGTATGTGGTACTAAGGGGATGGGGCTCCCTGATGTCCTCATGGCAAGTCTTAGCACTGTGATGAGAGCAAATTCCTCCTCTGAGTGACAGCAAATGTTACAAAATCCGCTGTCTAACGTGGCGTCGAGCTAACTCGGGGCTCTCAACATCCTTCATGCTGTGAACTAATGCTTGAGAGCAAACGGCCACGTGCCTGCTGCCTACAAGACCTTGTGCTCCCCCAGCCAGCACGATGGGGCTCACCCTCGGGAGGGAGGGGGAAAATAGCATAAGCACAGGGTTAAAGAGCTGAGGTGGAGCTGAATGCACTTTAAAGGTGACCAGCAAATCACTTTGTCTTTTTCATTTTTGGTTAGGTTCGTTCTCCCCCGCATCCTTCTGTTGTTTTCTCTCTCTTTTTTTTTTTTTTCCTGTGCTGTATCACATAGAACAGGACAGAAAAGTTTTCAAGATCCTGCTCTTTGGGGGATTGTCTGTTTATAATACTGATTTTAGTGTTTAAAGTATTAGAAATGTGAAATTGCCAAGAAGCTCAGGGAAGCCCTAGAGATGTTTATTGTGGGATTGATCCCTGTGATTGATAGGGTAAAGGCTTTGTATTGCATCTTTCAAAAAAAGCTTCCTCTGCCCAAAAGGCATGTCATTACAGATAAATATGTGTTAGGAAAGTGCACCTTTTGGTAATCTGGGGTAAAAACCTTCCCTCTTGGTTCAAATTCAAATCCCTTGTTAGGTTGCTTTTCTAACATTGCCTAAGTTGGTGAAGTAATGAAATGGTAGAGTCCAAGTTTCCAATGTAAAAACAAAAGACTCCTCGAACAACAGAGAATAAAATCACAAGTTCCTATTTATGACAGCTTTAGTTTTTTCCTCTCTTTCAAGTCACCTCTCTGGTAGGTCCTAAAGTTTTGTTATTTCATTTTTTTTTAATCTCTTTTAAGATGTCCTGCTGATCAGTGCATGCATCCAGGAAGGACTTACTGAGAGCGCTAAGCACCTCTCATTTGGTGGCGATAGCCAGACTGGTTCAGTAGCAGTTTTCTTGAGACATCCATTTGTTATGGCTGTGTCTGAAGGGAAAGGTGTTCCAGGAAAGTCCTTTGAGAGCCCACGAGCTAGAAAACAGCAACCGAGTCCTTGCCCGGTGTGCTGTGGTACTGAGGCAGGTGGCCGGATCATGCCGTGGCTGTTGATGACCTAATGGGTGTTTGCTTGTGTGTTTCTGGGTTTCTAAACTGCAAGTGAAAATTGAGATTGAGACTCTTTCTAATCTTCTATCCAACCCGTCTAGCCCTCGGTTCTTTTAATCCTGCAGGGATTTCTCGGCTGGTTGTGAAGCATCTTCTGAGCTATTGCGTTTTACAGCTCAGAGTAGAGGCAAAGTAGATGCCAAATTAAACTGATGTGATGCTTTGGATTCCCTTAATATCTCAGACTGCAATTTTTGTGGCAGTTAGCAGTTACTGCACGAGTAGTGGCATCATCCTTGCTGCAGGTATAGTCCGGAGAGCTGGGAATCGCTGCAGCCATCCCAAATTAAGATGCAAATTAGAAGCTCTGGAGATAGCGTTGCCCTAACAGGGGCTGGGGGGCTATGCTGGGGGTCAAATTTGGATTACAGTCTCTCCTCTCCTGGTGAATTGCTGAGGGTACCTCCATGGACTGATACAAGAGGCTGTCGCAGGTTGTCAGAGAGCCATCCTCAGCACTCCGCTTCTGCAAACCCATCGCACTGTGCTGCCCTGCTTGATGTGACACACAGGAGTGGACGGCTCAGGATCACCCACAAGACATCCCAGGGGCCGTGGACGCGCTGTTGTGTATCCCATTAAGCCATATACTCATCTCTCACGCACCATCACATCGCAGGTGTGGGTTGGGAAAGGCAGTTGTGGCTGCCCCCAAGAGATTCCTCCTCCCTTTATTTTTAGACTGGCTGTGTTTTGTTTCTTACGTTCATAAGAAAGAAGATCTCAAGAAGACCTTATCTTCTGGAAGTTTTATGTACGTCAACTGGGTGACGTGCCCTCTGGCCACGTTGACTGTTCTCAGTTATGGCTTAAAAACATTGGAGATCCCAAGCACCCAATTCACTCTTAGTGTAGAGGGATTGGGTGCTTGGTTTTGGTGGAAGGTGAAGGACTGGTGGGTTTGCAAAGAGTTTGGGGATTGTTGGGAATGAAAGAGACTGTCTAAATCTTGGGTATTATTAAGTGAAACTCCTTGGCTGACTCTGCTTGGGTTACACCCTTTGCTTTACTTTTGTGTCAGGTTCTGGCTATTATTAGACTTTCTTCACCCTTTAGTCCAAACGTCAAATCAGTGCATGAATCCAATGCAAACAAACCCAAACCCACCAGGCCAGTCCTGCTTTCATCCATCCCCTTCTTGGGCTCCCCAAACTGCAAACCCAGTTGAGTATTTTGGGCCACCTCCCCTCTCCTATGGGTTTCTCCTTCCTGCACCACCAGCTTTCCTATGGGTCCAGCAGCATAGAGAGCAGTCTGAAATAACCCTGCTGCTTCGGAGAAGCCCAGGTGAGAACAGGGCTTGGCTTTCATCTGTGAAAATCATCTTTCGGACAGTCAGCCTTGCTCCTGGGCGCTGCCGGTTGCTGCTGGCTGGGCTTCCTGAGGTCGGCTCGCGAGCGGGAAGCTTGATCGTAGTAGCTTTTCTCCAACTATGTGAAGTTTGTCCAGAAAAAACAAGGTGTGCCTGAAGCTGATGCCTTGGAAGAAAGCCTCATGGCGCTGAAGAATTAACTCCTTGTAATGCCAGCAGCCATTGCTTTCCCTGGATGAGGTGGAGAGGAACCAGCCTTCCCCTCCACGCATGGAGGAAAGGTTTGTGCCGTTGGTTGCAGCTCCCCAAGTCTCAGCCTAAAGATGCAATGGAGGAGGGAAGATGTTGAATGCAAATAGGGTTGTTTTTTTTAATTATTTTTTAATATCTTTGGGGGACTTTGTACAAGAGAACTGCCCTAACCTTAGCAGCAGCAAACAAAGACCTCAGTGTGCTCTGGACGGTGGCACCTGAAGATGAGTAATGCAGTGGTTGCATCGTTTGGAGCTAGCATGAGCATGAAGTATCTGTTCTACCTCTTGATTAGAAAAAAACAAAAAAAACCAACAAAATGCTGAAGACCTTGAGTATTTGCCTGAGCTTTCACACACCCTGTTCGTCGCTTCCCTCCTTTCTTCAGGGGAACAAGTGATCTTGCAGGCCCTTGCAAGAAGGTGGCGCCTGTCCCATACGCTTGAGTGGGAGCCGGTGTAAATCGAGTTGGGGGGGTCTCTGCTGACTTGCACTTGCCTGAGGTCCAGCCTGGGGCTCAGAGGCTGGTGAGTGTCCTGTTCCCCTGCCCGGGGGCAGCTGGAGCACTGGTTGTTTTGAGATCGGAGTTTTTAAGGCTGTGGTGGTTATTTGTGGACTTAAAGCGAGCACCTAAATCCGTAGCAAGGTAGTGAAGCGTAAGGGAGGAAAAACCCTACTGGTTTCTTAGGACCTCTGGAAATCTTGACTGTTTTGGGCTTGCTTCTGCTGTTAGTTAACCCTGGGCTCTCCTCCCTGCATGCCACCGGGGACAAAAGCCCTGTCTCCTGCAAAAACACCCCCAACCAACTCACTTCTTCACTCAACAGCGTAGGTGCCGCTTGTTCTTTGGTCAGTACCCTATAACTGTGGTTACCTGATGCTCCTCTGGGTTTAGGCGCCGAGACACTGGGCTCGTAAAGCATTGAACTCTGTTTGGAAAGAATACAGCACACTGTGAAGATCCTCTTTTTATTTATACCTGATTGATTGTCTGATTTTTAATGGTTTTCACAATGGTAAGATTTGGATGGGTGCTGGGTTGCGAACGGGCTGGAGTGTTATTCATGATTAAAACTCAGTCTAAAAGGTTTCATCTCTGCCCGACTGTGTTTCTTCTGTAGAGAGTTGTGGTTGGGCGTGTGGGGTCTGCGCAGGAGCCCTGCTAGCTCCTCTTGCTTGGTCAGCCTCATCCCTAATTGCACCGAGGCTGTGGGCAGGCAGCGCATCAGCCCATGGCTTTATGGTCCTGTGCAACCAGCTGAAATTACCCTCCTGAGGGTGAACCAGCGCAGGTCTGTGCTGGCTGGGTGGCCGCGTCCAAGGAGTTATAGACAATGGCTTGATGTCCAAGTGGAAACTAGTAACAAGGTGCGTCCCTCAAGGGTCTGTACTGGGACCAGTATTCTTTAATATCTCTTCAATGGCGTAGTGGGGTTGACTTTGCAGATCATAGAATCATAGAGTCTTTGCGCTGGAAGGGACCTTTAAGGTCATCTTCCAGCCCCCCTGCCATGAGCAGATGACGCCAGGCTGAGCGGTGCGGTTGATTTGCTAGAGGGAAGAGGTGCCATCCAGCGGGACCTGGACAGGCTTGAGGAGTGGGCCCA
>NW_010566357.1:0-1380 GCF_000687285.1 Phaethon lepturus
CTGTCCCTCAGTCCGTTTCCTCGGAGGAGGTAGGAGGGGTGCTCAGCCGGAGGAGAGTGCCCGCTGCCGCTTACAGAAAAGGTTACTCAAAATGTCAGTCCCTCCGGGGACCGGGTCCGGGGCTTTCGGGAGCGTTTCCCACGGAGTCACCCGGGACCTCGGCTGGAGGGAGGACCTCAAGCTCGGGAGGGTGTGCTGGGGGATGCTGGGCAGGGGGAAGACCCGTGTCTCGTGTGCTTGCCTTTTTTAAGTGCCATAATTGCTGAAATAGCAGCTATCAATCGCTCCATTTCTTCCTAAAAACAGTTACGGTTACAGCTGTAGTCTGCTTAATATTAGGGAGAGTGTGCAGGTCGGATGCTCACTTAAATTACTGGTAACCGTCGAAAGCACCAAAAAGTCCCTAAAATGCTGCCGCGCCGACAGAGATCTTCACTCACTTTCCACTCTCAGATCACTTATTTATTAAAACTTTGTCCTTCTGCCTATTCTTTAGGCTACCTGTAATACGAAGTACCAGACCGTGGCTGGTATATTTGATGTTAAAATAAAGCAGCATTGAAAATTCAAAAAAAAAACCTGCATTATTTGGAGACTGTCAGTAAAGATCTTCCTTGTACAGGGCCCTGGTCAAGGCCAGGGCTGTAGGCAGAAAGGATCTACCGTCCAATATTTCTCTTCAGTTTTCTTTATGGTGTAGCTACGGGCCTGGTTTTAAAGTCCCTGATCCATCGGGATTTATTTGGCTGCTGCCTTTACTTGCAGGTAAATACACATAGCATCAAATCTCCTTTTTAACCGAGGTGTGTTCACATAAAATCTTCGCTCTGCTTAAAATCCCTGGTTTCCAACAGGGTTTTCACTGAAAATTCCAGCAAAAGCAGTCAAACAAAACCCCAAAGTATTCAAGTAAATCTGGAAGTTTTTGACCATCCAGGTGTGTTTTTTTTTTCCCAATAATTTCTTTTAAAAAAAATTTTAAAAAACCCAAAACTTTTTTTTTTCCCCCATGGGAAGTGGTCCTTTGGGAAAAGAAGCAGTTCTTGGGGGTCCCTTCCCGTGGGAGCCGGGGAACTGAGAGCAGGAATCGTATGGAAAACTATTTCATGTCTATGGAAATGGGAAAAAAAAAAAAAATCCTTCAGCCATTACATATCCTCCCAGGACGGGGACGAGGGCTGTCAGGAAAAGACTTAATTAAGAGAAAGCGGGAATGGGGACAATTCGCATGTTTGGGGAAGGGTGAAGAACCAGGATTAGATTCCCCGAGATGGTTCAGCGCCCTGTGGGAGTCAGGAGCATCACGCCCAGGCCAGCCCAGCGCCTGGCCCAGCTCCCTGGCACATACCCGGGCTTGCGAACAGGGCCGGGGCCACAGCC
>NW_010566357.1:1525-3813 GCF_000687285.1 Phaethon lepturus
TTTTTTTTTTTTTTTTTTTTTTCCAGAAGAAAACGGGTAGGGGGCCCCTGAACCTTGCCGAGGTTTAGGGGCCGGTGCTTCAGCCTCTCCGCGTTACCTGCTCACCGCCTTTCTGAGCTAGTTATCCAGGTTGAGAAGAAAGGCCCTCGTTTGGGACACTCGTACCCTGTCCCTGTCGCTCGCCAGCCGTGACACTCCGCCCCCGCCGTGTCTCCCAGACGCTGCAGGGACCTCGTTTCAGACCGTTACAGCCCTGTGCGAGTTTAGGGACCGGCCACTCTCCCTCTGCGGGAGGACAGCCCGGGGAGGCTCACGGAGCACAAGGCAACGACACTTCCCTGCTTTCTGCTGGGGGGATTTGGCAGAAGTGTCCCTAGAGATCTTCCCAAACGCCATCATAGGTGGGGGCACTGGGTGCCCCGTCCTCTCTTTGGGGGGGAAGGTCCTGGGTTTCTCTGCCCCCTACATCAGCTGAGGGGAGCTCGCCCAAACCGGGGGAGAGGGGCATGGAGGCGGTGGAGCCCACCGAGAGGCAGCTCTCCGGTCACGGCCTGAGGGGCCCGGGGGGTCTGCCAGCGGGGGGAGAGCAGATTTGGAAGCCCTTCTTGAGCCCTGCACTGACCACATCTCTTTTCAGAGTGATGCAACCCACTCATCGTTGATTAGAGATGATACCATGAAAGAGTCCTTCCTGCCTGCCTGCCGGCCGGCAATAGAAGCAGTTGTTTATGACTTTGGAGCTGTCTTGGGTTTTTTGTTGTTGTTGTTTTTGTTGTTGTTGTTGTTTTTTTTAAGAGGAATGTTATTGGGAAACAAGGAAAAACAAACAAGGCGGAACCACCGCGGCACGAAGCCCTTGTTTCGGCAGCTTCTGAAAACGTCTTTTTGGTGTGTGCCGCAGCGATAACCCCGGTTGGGAGTCTCTGTGATAAATAGGTGGGTTACAGGCGCTCCCAGGCCCTGAAAAGCCCCACTGGAGACCCCCTCTTGCCAGTCTTAGAGGGAATTAACTGGGGAGTCCCTGCTGCCTTATCCAGAGCTTGTTGAAACGACTGACAACCTGCCAGTCGGGTAAGCTCGGATCCCTGTGGGAACCTCAGCCTCCCTTGACACCGCTGCTTAAATTACCGGGACACCGGGAGGTGTTAATGAGCATCACTGAAGTTACCTGCTACTCTGCTATTAAATGCTTATTTCTAGAAGTTGGTGGGGTCTTTAAGAGTTGCTTAAGGCAGGACAAAGCTTTGAAGCGATTTCTCCTTGGGTTTTCTTCAATGATTTGGGAAAGACGGGTTGCAAACCAGCAATTGCGGAGGCTCTAGGGGCATCTAGGGATTAAAGTGTCCGTGGGGAGCCAGGCTGGGAGGCGGCTCTGGCCCTCCGGGGCAGGCAGGCAGGTTCGGTGGGTGGCGTGAGCACTCGGAGATGCTGCAGGACAGGACGGGGTGCACAGAGCAGAGGCCGCAGGCATGTGGCTTCCAAAAGAACGTGTCGTTTTCCACTTCTCTCTCTCCCTTTTCTTTCCCCTCCTTCATCTCTGACCTGAAGCCAGGTAGGTCAGCTATTTCTCTGTTGAAGCTGCAGTTCGTGTTGGTTGAATTGACTTTTCTCAAAGCAGCATCGCATCCCACCGACACCCGTGCTGCGGGCGGCAGAAAGAGATTTCCGTTCGTCTCTTGCGTCCTATTTCCCCTGTCCTTTCTTCTTTCATCAGCCATGCTGATGTCCTCCCCCCGCTCCACTCTGTGCCCGCCCCGCCTCATTTATTTTCCTTTGCTTATTGATAGTCTTATGGCCATCCTCTGCCTCAGTAATCTTCAATAGTGGGGGGGGAAACAAACCCTGTTGCTACCGCAGTTTGGAGGGAAGTATCATGTTCTAGTTTCTTCCGTGCCTTGTAATGCCGCAGATGGATAAATAAATAAACGCGCACGATTTTGTTAGCGCAGCTGAGGCGAGCGGCCAGGCTGCCGGGCCCGCACCTTCTCCATAAAGCACCGTTCCGGGGTGAGAAGTATGACACTTTAATGCCTTTGTAACCGCATAGGGAGCTGGGCTGCACCCTTAGACGTGAGGTATGGAGGGAAGAAGGCTTTATGCAATCGCTACACCTGAGTGTGTGTCGTATGTGTGTTCCCCCCCGCAAGTCAGGTAAGCAACACGCGTGGGACCCAGAGCGTGGATAAAGCAAGTGACACGCTGCAGCCTCTTATTTTTGCGATACGCCCCGGGGCGTGTGTGCGTGTTTAAGTCCCCAGCACGTTTCAAGGAGATGCCCCTGTCCAGCG
>NW_010566358.1:0-1157 GCF_000687285.1 Phaethon lepturus
GCGTGCCGCGCGCCCGCACCGCACATCGTGGGGCGGGGACGCAGCCCATTGCAAAGGTGCCCCGTTGCTCGTAACACAGAGGGCTAGTTGGCAGGATAACGGTGCGGCCGTGGTCTCCGATGAGTGGGCTTTGTGCGGAGTCACCTGCAGGGAAGGAGCTTTCCCTGAGCAGGAGCGAGGGGTCCCTGGGGGCTGTGGGTATCCCGGGGTAATTGCCCTCCGGGGGACGAGGAGCAGCCAGCTCTGCATCACACCTCGCCGGCGTTTTTGAGCAAGTGAATCTTACCATGAGGTGAACGAAACATGTTTCAACAGGCTTGAGGCTTTTGCCACTGAGGCCCAGGGAGCTCCTGGGACTGTGGCTTTTGAGTAATAAGCTGGTCCAGCTCTTCCACAAACCTGCAGCTATGATGAGCATTATAAGGTATATGACTTCGGTGGAGGTCATCATAGAATCACAAAATCTTTGGGTTGGAAGGGACCTTTTAGGTCCTCTAGTCCAAACCCCCTGCAATGAGCAGGGACATCTTCCACTAGACCGGGTTGCTCAAAGCCCCATCCAACCTGGCCTTGATCTACAGGCTCTCAGATGTATTTGATCTTCCACGTTTAGATGATCTTTGGTCCGCATTACGCAGGTAGTCAGATTCTACAGATTGGTGAAGCTGCAATCAACGTGACGCAGATCAGCTTTGTGCAATGAGCAGGGACATCTTCCACTAGACCGGGTTGCTCGGAGCCCCTGCATAGAGAATATAGAGAATAGGGGAGCAGTCAGAGTAACTAAAGATGCGTTAATGATTGTGAGACCACAGATGTTTAAGGAAAGAGTAGAAAATGAGAGTGCACAATACACAACATTGTTTGCTCTGTTTGGGGGGACAGGCCAAACATCAGCATGGAAGTATGCCATTTTTTCTGAAAATATGGGTCAAAATTTTTCTTTCTCCTATATAGGTGAAGACAGTTACCTCCAGCTGGGTGCCCTGTGTACCACGGTCACTTCAGCACGGACACCCGGGGTCCACACAGTCTTTTATCGCTCCTTTGTGCTGGCAGCGTGTGACACAGGACGCCCGCGGCAGTGACCGCAGCAGTGCCCGGTGGAGCACTCCGGCACGGCTTTCGGGCCGCCGCCGGCGGCGGGACGGGGGCGC
>NW_010566358.1:1188-9231 GCF_000687285.1 Phaethon lepturus
TGACGCCGGCACGGTGCAGCCGAGGACGCGCAGGAGCAGGCTTCAAACAGCGCGTCTCTCGCGTCTGGGGGAGTGGCTGACAGGTCTGGGGTACTTACCCAGTACTGCGGCAGCGCCTTTCCGGGCTCGGTTTTCAGAGCGTCATCAGCATCCATCAGGTTCGGCCAGATTTTCAAAGGATTTCAGCATACCTGGTGTTTCACATTCTTCTACAGATTTGGCTATTTATATTGCTGCTTTCACGGGAGCTGAACTCAGCGGTGACTCCTCACATCTGACTCCAGACAGTTACTCGTCAAAGCATGATATACACTTAAAATTAAACAAATGCTATTTTAAAGCCCAGTCTGGCAAACATGCAGCAGCCAGTTTGGTGCTTAGCACTAGGATTATCCTAAGTGCCTTCGAGATCGCTTCCGGGGTAAGCCGTATTTATATATTGTGAACAACTGCGTCCAGGCCGGGCAGAATTTCTCCTCTTAGCCTCGGCAGCGGGGAGGAGAGGCAGGGACGACTGTGCTTTTTCCGTGCCGCTCTGAAAGCCTGACGCACCCCAAAAGGAAGGTCAGACAAAGGGTTTCTTCACATTAATTCCTTTGAGCGGCATTTACTTAACCGACTGTGTTACGGACACTTATTACAACAGCCGGGTCAGTGCTGGGAGGTGGGAGCTCTCGCACGGTTTGCAGCCCTGGCGCTGCGGAGACCTTTTAAGAGCACGGGAGCTGCCGGAGGGAATTACCTTCGCGTGCTCTGGGACCTCTTTCTGCTGTGAGTCTGCCATGTCCCCCAGCCGCGCGGTGTTCCTGCTCCCCGAGCGCTGCCGATGCCGTCTCCCGCCCGGCCAGCGGGTTACAGCGCTGGTTAGCTCGCGCGGGCGCAACCCTCGGAAAAGCAGCGGGATGTGACGGCGGGAGAGCAAAGCTTGGGCACACGCTGGCACCGGTGCGGGAAACGCGGCACGCTGCTACAGCAGCGGCCCCTCTCCCAGCCCCCCCGAGCTGGGTGACACTGGCCCCAGGGGTCCTTCCCGGGGAAACGGCTGCGGAGCATTATGGTGACGGCGGTGGCTGCAGAGCACTCATCTTGCGAACGCTTTATGAAACGAAGTAATGATTGTTTCTTTACTTCGATGAGTTTTAGCACAAATTATTTCTTTTTTGTTTCTGCTGGGATAAGGTTTGAGATGGAAATCTGCACTTAAATATTTTGTTCTTGAGACGTAGCAGCCAAAAGTGTGTTCGACTTGTCACACGGTTTATAGACCCACACCACAACTAGCAACAGGACGGTCCCTGAGATCTAATTTCCTATAGCCTCAGTGAAATTGATATATAAATATATACGCATATATAACATTTCAGATTATGTAATTCCACCATCTGCTGCTTTACATAAAACAGTGCTCATATTCCACCTCTGCTGCTTTACATAATGGTGTCCCCCATACGAATCATTACTTATGTGCAACATGGGGTGGCTGATGGGGGAGTGACCGTACCTGTTCTCCCGCTGAATACCCCTTCCTTCTGCTAAGGTAGAGGTGGAGAACTTGCGAAGCAGAGCCACCAGGTATTATAACATTGCCCATTTGTTTCCCACTTACTGCCTTTGTTCTTATATAGGCAAACCAGGCAGACGATTGTGTTTACTCTGACAAGCAACTTTACCGCAGGGTCAAGTAGAAAGAGAAGATTGGCAGGAAAGGAGCAAATCTTCCTTAAACAAAAATGTCTGCAATAATTAGCAAATGTGGCAATAAAGAGTTGATAAACAAGTAAAGGGTGAGAAGTGAGAGGTAAGCCTCAGGGCAATTCATTGAGATGGTAAATGAAGAGCAAACCAAAATTTCTGCAAGCATTTAGCAGAGGGGAGGGTATTCTGGGAGCATGGCATTTGTTCAGGCAGTGAGTAAAAGCTAGAAATACACGGCTTCAGGACCTTTTTTGAAAGGAATCTTTGGTTTATTTCTCAGAAACAAGCCATGATGACGGCAAGGCAGCGTTTACATTTTCTTTGCCTGCATTGGTATTTCTGCTGCTTAGGGAGACTAAAAAACCCGAAAGCCTGCTTTTCAAAATTGGAGACCCCATACCCGTCTCTGCTGTTCAGTTACAGGTGCCACCACAGCGACCAAATTAACCCAGCGCAGCTGGCGTGGTTCGGGTTCTAACCGGCATCCTGCTGCCTGCGCATCCTGCCCGAGGGCTCCTGCCCACCTACCTTCAGCCCCCAGCAGGCAGCCGTCCGCCGCCGGAGGCTCCTCCTGTGGCACGGGCACCGCGAGGCCCCTCTCCAGGTCGCGCCGGAGCTCAGGTGGGCTCAGCCACCCTCTGCCGCTGCCAGGGCCAAGGGGGTAATTGGCTTAGGTGGGTCGCCCAGGGGGTGGGTCACCCAGGAGGTGGGTCACATGCAGGGAGGTGGGTCAAATGCAGGGAGGTAGGTCACCCAGGAGGTGGGTCACCCAGGAGGTGGGTCACATGCAGGGAGGTGGGTCGCCCAGGAGGTGGGTCGCCCAGGAGGTGGGTCACATGCAGGGAGGTGGGTCACCCAGGAGGTGGGTCACATGCAGGGAGGTGGTTCTTCCTCAGTCTCTGTCCTTGTGTGTCCTGGGGTTCTGTAGCTGGCTGAGCCCGTGCAAAGGATTTGGGTAACTGCAACTGAAAACTGGCTTCTTATCGATGCAGGGGCTCCGCTTGATAGCGATGGGGGTGCGCTGACTGGCTGGTGGTGTTTAAAGCTCTTCTGAAGACTCCTGAAAGACTCAGCAGTCTGCAGGGCTTTCTTGTGCCTAACCTCAGAAGACTTGCTGTAACGACTGTGTCAGCATCCCAATTTATATTCTTTTAAAGACTGAAACATACTTGACTCCTTGGGGTGGGGTGCTTTATAAGAGTTATTATCAGGGTTTTGGGGTTTGTTTTGGAGGGGGAGGGCATTTGAAGTGCTCCATGGAGGCAGGACTGCCTTCCATATGCTCAGTCCTTGGTGGTTTTAGTTTTGATTAGGAGCAAGGGACTGATACGTGTCATGAGGAAGTGATGAAATACCTGGCTTGTCTGGAGCACTGGGGACTTTCTCACATCAGGATGATGGAGATTGATTTTTCTTTCCTTTTTTTCCTAAATCCGCAGCAGAGGAGTTTCTCGATGCATGATCGCAGCCGACAGGTAAGCTGTGGAACTGGCTGACTGGTGACCGTAACAGGCCTTGCTATCTCTTATCCCCACTAAATTTTGGACTTTAATGGCTTGCTGAAGACGTGCCGTCAGGATGACGGAGGTGGTGAGATTATTAAATGAGCACATCTTCTCCTTGCTAAGCTGCTTTAATCTCACAGGAGGCTCTGTTAGCTCATATTGGCCACCCCCTCGTAGGGGTTAGAGGAGAAAAGAGAGAGCAAGGATGGGGGCTGCAAAAACCCAGCAGTGCTTGTTCTCCTGAGAAGCTGCAGCGGAGCCGGGAAGGGAGGTGGGAACCGCACCGTGTCCCGCTGGCACAGCGCTGGCCCGCGAGGAGGCAGAAGAGGGATGGACGCGATCCCAGCACGCGCTTGTTCCAGGGGACTGGTTAGCTTTGGGGGGGTGAAGCACAGGAGACCTGGTGTCTTGTCCCTTGCTGGTCAGAGAAACGATGAAGTTATTCTGTGTCAGGCTGCTTTTTCCTGTACTGTGTGGTGTGGGGTTATATCCTGCACCAAGGGAGAAGAGGGCTGCAGCACAGGGGCTGCAATTTGGATCCTAAACTTGAGTATCTGTTTCTCTGGAAACTAGACTGCAGTTGCAATTTATATAAAATTGCTCTTTTCGAAAAGAAATGATGGAACTGGTTTGGAATAATTACGAAGTTGTTCACATATCTTGGGTGTGATAGCATGACTTGAAATCCCATGCGCTCCGTTTGTTATCAGCTGGGGAGGTGGAGGGGGAAGGAGGCAGAAAATATTGAAAGGAGCAGAAATTAGGATGGAATGAGCTGAAAAAGGAATGAAGCAAAGCAGGAGAAGGGGAAAGATCCATGTGAGGAGCAACCAATACAGTAAATGCAGCCGTCCTCAGATAACGTTCATTATGGACGGGAAAGCATATACCTACATTCCCAAAATGAAGTAAGAAATTGTCTGTGAGCTATTGGTGATTTCTGTTGTGTTTATTAGTTGCTTACTGAATTAAGTTCTCCCTTAATGTCACTGCAAAAAGGATGGTAGTAAGAGCTGTAATTTGATTGTAAGCACAATGGCTGTGCTCATACATAGCAAAGGGACGCTGGAAGAGACAAACTTCTCGCATCACCCGCTAGGAGCCATTTTGCAGACCATCCACTCAGGAATAGTCACTGCTCCTGGGATCTGCGCATATTTTGTAGGGTAAATGCTTTCTTGTGAGTGAACTGCCCCAAGTGGCATAAAAGTAGCAACTGAAGAGAGAGGAATATTCCATGTACTGCCATAATATTCTGCGGGTGCAGTTAGTCCAGCAGCCGCTCCCACACAGCTGTGAAATGCTGGCTCTCCCAAAGGGGTGTCATTCCTTGGTATAGTGCTCCTCCGAAGGCGAGGCACCTCTTTTCAGTCTTCCTCAGCACAGCCCATGGCTCAGGAAGCACAGCCCGGACTTCTTCCGCAGATGAGCTGCTGGCACTGGGCTGCGTCTGATCAAACTGGCCAGGGACACGCAAAAGCGCGGTGACTTGGTAGCTGGTTTTATCCAGCTTAGACTTGCTGTGCAATGAAGCTTTCCCGTGTGGTTTCCTTGAAATCCAGCACGATTTCCAGGTTTCCTGAATTCCCTACGATGTCTCTTCCAATAGACCTAGCTATGCTGGCTGGTGCCATATGCCACCCCAAAGCCCCTGCATCCCACTGGGGAAAGCAGCTGTGGTTCCTGTCAGAGGGATACCCTAAAAATCCCCCCGCTACGGCCACAACACCCGCCTCGGCGAGACGCGTCGCTCTGCGGGTGGACGCTCGCAGCCCGTGCCGAGCCGCGCGGCGATGCCTGGGCGCGTCAGACCACTCCTGGCTCGCCTCAGGGCCACGTCCCGGGTCTGGTCTCTTCCCGTCTCTCAACAAAATAGTTCGGTCCCAGAACTTGCTGGTGGAGGAAACCAGAGGGGTGACCACCTTCCTTTCCCATCTTTGTCATTTTAACTGAGAACGCCGGTATGCCAGCTGCCCACAGGTGAAGATAGGGTCCCATCTCTCTTCCTCCTTCCTAGAGTCTATACAATTAAAAAACAAAACAAAAAAAACACACTAACACACAAAACCCCCACCAAAAATAAACTCCACAACACTGAATAACTTTCTCTAACTAGCTGGAGTCATTCAAGCTGAAATTATTAAGATCTTTGCAACCAAATGAGTTGATTACCAGAGGAAGAAACTTAGTTTATTATCTGATTTTAAAAGCTTGAGTAATTTCAGGCATGGACTTTATTGTCAGCCAAAAGAGCTATTTCAATTATTATATCTAATAATTTTGGAGGACATCTTTAAAGTTCTTTTCCATGAATCCTACTTCAAATGCTACTGCAGAGATGAAAGGAACAAGCTTAACCCCATGAATAACTGATAAACCAGAAATATCACTTGCCTCGAAACATCACAGATCCGAGCTTGTCCCTTGAATATAATCATAGTGTATGCTATCTCTGGCCTTTATTGGAAGCAAAGCTCTTTTATGATATTCTGTCATTTATGACAGTTCCTCCAGAGAGTTCATTAGGATGAACATTAATGTGGCTGAGTCTAGGAAACTGCTTTTCCTGACATAATGCCAACATATATTATAATTCTGTGCCAATGCAGTGGGGGAGCTTTATGGTTGTCTAATGTGTGTGTGTTGCAAATTGCATCACTTTTTAACTCCCTCTGTAAAGCAGTGTCTCTTTTTCTGAATTGCCACCACTATAAATACATGTAATGGGGTGCCCGAACAGCTGTTTTGTTCAGCCGTTATCTGAGGTGATTATGCATTCATAGGTTAGAGTTTCCAGCACTGGAGAGCTTCAATTAATCTATACCGTGCTTCCAAGCATCCGAGTCAGCACTCGGGTCTTCCCCCTACTTTATCGGTATTTCTTAGAGTTCCTTGTACATAAAAATCTGTATTAGGGTTTGAGGCAAAGGGAAGAAGCAATGGCAAAGAAATAGCTGATGACTTTCCCTTTCTTCCATATATTTCCGCACAGCTGCGTTATGCAGGATTAGTTACCTTCGAGTCCAAGGTCAGGTCACTCGTTTCAAGCAGAGTCACGGTGGAGAATGTAAGGCCCGTAGGACTGGTCACGGTGGGTTGACCGTTTCCGTGCAGCATAGAGAACGGGGTCGGGGGGGAGTTAAAAAACAAAAAACCCACCAAACCCCAAGAACCAGCCCCGGCCTGTTGCTGTCAAAGGGTTTCGTATAGCTTGTTATGAACTGAAACTTAGTTGAATGCCCTCACTGCTGTTCGTTTGTTTGTTGGGGTTTTCTTAAAAGTTTTGCCTTGTCTGGTGACAAAAAACAGGACAGATGTAAGGACTGAACTGAAGGGAGAATAGGATAAGATATAGCTAATATTTTCTGGAGGAGCAAAAGAGCACCATACGAAACTGCTAGAGAAAAATAAGCCCATGGCTGAAAAAGAGAGACTAGAAATATCCATAAGCCAAATCAGTAACATTAAAGGTTTAAAAAAAAAAAACAGACAAAAAAAAAACCAAACAGGCTAAACCACGAGGCAGTAGAAAAGGTGACTGAACATAACAGACACTTCTGAAATCCCAGCAGAACGACCAGAATACCAGCGACCATCTTTCTGGAGCGAGGCAAAAACATCTCGTCTTGCTGAGTGCGCACAGGGATGGCCCAAGTCTATTTCTTCCGCTTTCCCACCCTGCTTCGCGCCCCGGGCCTGATATGGTGGGATGGGTAAATGCAGAAAAGGACGAGTTTCTTAACTGGGGTCACCTGGTGAATGCCCATGGGGTCATAAGCATATTTCTAGGGTCCATGCGATGTTGCAATGTTACAGTAGCATATGCTGTAGTATTACGTGTCTGCTCTAAGGAGGTAGCTGGGAGAACATTATAAAATGCTGTTAAGGGATTAAAAGGCTGGTTTTATCATAGTGCATTTTTCTACAATATACGGGTGCTGAAAGAGCAACACAAAAATAATTAGAATATCATGTTGATAATGCAAAGTGTGTCACTAAGTGCATTCAGGCGTCAGTTTATTGGCTTCTCAGTATGGCTGACAACTTTGTTCCATAGAAGCCTACATTTGATGTCATCATCCAGTACCACTATCAGACAGTGTGTGTGGGAACAACTGTATTTATTTCATATATTGTGTTGTGAGGGTGAGTGTATATCCTGTGTGGTTTGGGACGAATGTTGTTACCTAGATATAAATATCCAGCGCAGGACATGCGTAAGAACGCTGGACTGAACTCTCATACCTGACAAAGCCTTTTTACGTGATTCTGATCCACCTAAAAGAGGGGCATTCCTAAAACACCCACGTGTCAGATTTATGTCAGAGCAGCTGGAAAAGCCTGTCCTGTGAATAAGAGCCATGCTTCCTACGTCCATTTTGTCCTGCAGGGTGGTATTAGAGGCAAAGGAAGGTTGTCGATGCAAACTGGAATTGGCCCAACGCGTTGGCCAAACACCATCCCCCTGCGCGGTTTAACTGAGCCGCCAGAGCCAAGGCTGAGGCCAGGCACGACTGGTGGGGGGCAAATGCAAAAGCTGGAGGCGTGGAGCGCTGGCCCTGCCCCTGAGGGACGTTTCTCTGTTGGCTTTGGCGACTTGCGGTGCTCCGTGGTCGTGGGAGTGAAACCGGGCTGAGGCTTATCATCTATTCCTCGCACGCTTAGTTTGGACAGAGAACCCTGAAGCTGTAAACTGCGTCACGCTTTTTCCCATAGCCTTATTCTAATCTCCTTTCTGGGTCAATTCCCAGGTAAGAGAGCCATGCCATTACATTTTTAATTGTTTTCGGCTCAGTCTTCCGAATTGCCAGTGAGGGGCTGGCAGAGCCGACAGGACACGCTG
>NW_010566358.1:9393-9668 GCF_000687285.1 Phaethon lepturus
GCCCCGTGCGCTGGGATGGACGGGGTACCGAGGATCCGAGTCGGGAAACTCGGCTAGCAGGCAGGAATACGGCTTTGGGGAAAGACCTCCAGGGCTCCTGGGTGAGCTGCTGGGTTTGATGCGAGATGAACCTGGACCCCCAGCAGTCACGGGGGGGCGGGGAACCCCGGGAACGTCCGTTCGAGGTTTACCAAGTTTGGCTCAAAAAAGCGAGGCGTATGATCTGCTGATGGCCGCTGAGAAACGGGGGTGCTGATACCTGCGCGGCGGGAGGA
>NW_010566359.1:0-5128 GCF_000687285.1 Phaethon lepturus
GGTCCCTTCCAGCCCAACGATTCTATGATTCTATGGTTTTTATTCCTTCCCTTTCCGTGAGACCCTTGGAGGCTTGCACATGTAAATGGACCCGGACCTTTTAATGGAAAGGACAGTCCCTGCTCCACAGAGGTCACAGTGCAACCACTTCACTGGGGTCTGTAGGAGATTTTGGGGCATGCCCCTAAAAAAAAAATCAGGATATCCAGCAATGTAACATATTTTGTGGCTTTTCCGTTGCTGTTTGGTTGAGAATGACAGGCTGTTTTTAACAAATCTTCCTGGCATTTGATGCAAGCCCAGGGGAACGGTGGGAAGGAGAGCTGTAAAATGGCATGCCCTGGCTGCCTCTCAGCTCCCAGCCTTTGCCTTGGAGTCAGATAACAGGAGCAGCAGATAAGAGGAAAAACGGTTCTTTAATTCAGGCAGAATTTCACTTAGTGCGAAGGAAAACGTCTAGTGAGAGAATTAGACTAAGCCAGGAAATAGCCTCTTAAATCTCAGCTCTCCTGTGCAAAAGTATATTTAGCTTTTTATATATATACCTATCTATATATCTGTCTGTCTTTATACCACTATAAAACCCTGTCTTCTAACAGTGTGGTAGCCAAGAAATTCTTTTAAACTCATAAAAACAAGCCAATACAACAAGGTGCCTTTTCAAACATGTAGGCTGGAGCATTTTTTCATGTCTTGCTGAATGTTCAAATATTCCCAGCCTTTGAGGACACGTGAGGCCAACAGAGCCGTGATTTCTGCTTGCCAGGAGGTGCCCACCCAACCTGTAGCTAGCTCCACAGAGAGGGGCCTTGACCAAGCATGGCCAAGACGGTTGGTCATTGACCACTGCGCCCTGGCACCCAACACTTGGATGAGGCGGGGCTCAGCCAAGTCTTTGCATTGAGCAGAAGCTTTTGGGGAGGCTGAGGAGAGGTCAGGCTTTGAGTCTCACACTTTTTGAAGACCTGGATCCTGCCTCTGGGAAGAAGGTTGTATCTACCCTGCTGCTCCTCTTCTTTATCCAGCCCTGGGTGTTTGCAACGTTCCTCCCACCTGGGCAGTGATGTAGGGTCAGCGCATGGGATATCCCTGTGGTTTGGGGAGATCTGCCATGAGCAGCCCTTTCATGGCAAAGCATCGCTGCACCTTCGCTGCAGTCAGGTGGGTTCACACCGAGAGGATAATTTGGCCTAATAAAAGACCTAATAAAATTCCTGTATCATGCCAGGTAGGAGCTGGTGAATGACCCAGATTCACTTTCTGGTTTGGGAGGGTGGTACCTCCAAACATCCCTTCACAGCCCTTGTGTGGGATCTTCCCAGTCTGTATCTCACTGACGGGTGGTCTCCTGGCCCCTTTACCAGCAGCTCCTGAGAGATCCCTGCAGTTTTGTGCCGCTGCCCACACCTCTGCAGCTCCAGCGGGGTTGCTGGGGCCCTGCCCTGGGGAAATCATAAATGTGGTAGGCTGATATTAAAACTTGGGATGGAAGCAGAAGAGATCGTCTTGCTGCTAACTGCCAACTTCCACGCTGCTTCTCCACTTCAGGTTCCTGAGCTCAGTTCTCCTAAAGACATCAGGCAGAGAGAGAGCAAACACTGGGCAGCCTCTGGGGTATTCCTTATCCAAAATGAGCATTTTTGGTTAGTGATTTGCATTTAATTTCTTCAATCCTCTGGCCCTCAGAGGCTGCAGGTGGGAGATTCAGGCTGTTCACAGTCTTTCCTTCTTTCTTTTCTTGCTTTTAGCTATTCTTGTTATGGAAGATCAGGTGCTCTTATTTTTCTTAGAAGTAAAGCAGTTGTCTCCTGGGACACTGGCATCTAATTACAAGTGGTACGGCCCAAGGCAGGAGCTACGGTCTCTATTCTGAGAAGTTCTGCTTCATGGCAGTCATCAAATCCTTTACCGGGCTCCTTTTCTGGTTTGGTTTTAGGTTGCAAACTTATTGGGCTTTGAGATGCCTTAGTACCTCTATCATCTAGTGCAAAGGAGTCTTGGTATGCTGAGGGTCAGAGATTGCTGCTATCATATTTTTTATACTATTTTTTTTTATAATCAGTAATTTTTTTTTTATACAACAAATAAGGAATGCTGCTCGCTAAGATAAATTATTATATCAGCAAAATAAGGATATGGTAGTACCTCTTTGCTAGACTACGCAGTCTCCACCAGTCTGTGACCAAGGATTACTCTGAACCCGAAGTGGGGACTTGGGGTTTAACTGGGGATTTTTCTTCTGTAATTTTTTCCCACCACTGTTTGACTGCGCATTGACTTCTAGCATCCGCAACGTCCTACGGCCACCTCCACTAGACTGAGGGGAAAAGATGCTTCCAGGCAGCTTGTTGCAACACCCGGGGGCCAATGTAAAACCAAGAGACATTCTCTCCGCACCTAGCAAGGAAAGGTAAAGTCGAGCTTGCCTGTGAACTGACGCTGAGATAGCAGTTCAGTATCTAAACAGGTAACACCCAATTACAACAGGACCGTGTTGACTTACACTTTCCCTTATCAGAAGAATCAGGTATTCATGTAAATCACAAAAGGGTTTGATGGATGCCAGTTCACAGTGAGCCCCACACCAAGGAACAAGAGCCTAGTTAAACAAAATGTATGTTGTTCTTATCTTTAAGCTGTGACTATTGCTATGAAATAAAAAGAAACTAGAAAAGAAAGTACCTTATCATGGGGGTTATAATTCTTTAATGTTCTCCAGGGGCTGTGACTGTGCTGGAATCAGACCCTTGGGACCACTTTCCAAACCCCACAGAAGTAATTTTCTTGCAGACAGATGATCTTTCCTTATCATGTGTTGTCTTGGCAATAAAAAGGTCTCTTTCTTGAGATGCATGTTTAGACTGAGCCTGGTGAAAAAAAAGAAAAAGAAGAGAAGGGGCAGCTAAATTGGTCTTAATTCTGATGCTTGCCTAAAAGTAAACAATGAGGTCCAGCGACAATCTTCATTAGACTCTCCTGGACCTGGAAGCGTGGCATGGAAAGCATATGTGGTAAAAGTAGCCTTCAGACAGCCGTGCCGGAGACTAGCTCAGAGCCCGGTCTGAACGGCGCGGCTAATCAGACTCTCTTATCACATTTACTGGGAGATGGGTGATGCCAATAAAACCAAGTCAGGCTGAGTGCACTTAGTGGAGTCAAAAAGCTAATGTTAATAGATGCCTACAGCTCAGGGCTCGGGAACGCCAGCTGGCCCCCTCTGCTCTCCTGCCTTGGTCCTGGTGGGACCTTGGAATTGGGTTGTTCATGGATTTCCTGTGGGACACTGCAGGTCCTGAGCACCACCAGGAACGATGGGCAGGACACACACGATTTTATTGGTATTTAGCCATATAATGGGGTGCATAGGTGCTCTATTTGAGATCAAGACCTTCTTAACATGACAGTGGTCCACCCCTGGGTTCTCCAAGGGCAACAATAAAATCAAGCTGGTGCTTTGCACTAGGGGTATGCTGAGCCTTGATTTTGCCAGACATGGAAAAATGAAATGCATAATTTGTGACAGTGATGGACTGTGTTTATACCTCCTTCCTCCAAACTGAAAATAGTGGCTGTTAGGAGGTATTTGTGGAACAAGATGAGACCAAGTTAGCTTGTAGTGACTTTCCCCTGACACTCCCCCTCCTCTAGAAAGTTGCAGGTGATGGATATCCAGAAAGAGAATTTATATGAATGTGTTTAAATCCTTATCTTCAATATTTTTTCCCTAAGAAACACCTGTGTATCTAAAGCTTTGTCTTCTTCTTCTACATCCCAGTAGTTTAGTTTAACAGGGAATCTACACCTCACTGCAACGCTTGCCTTCTGTAGGACACAGTCCCACCTTGGAGATCTTACAGCTAAAATGAATGTGTTTGTCTTTTTATAAGCTGCTAATTTAATCTGGCTAGCTAGATTGATCAATACATAGTTTAATCGATACTTAAAAACCGGCACCAAAACCACAGGACCCAGACGTGAACGGTAGGTAGAGCTTTCCAGCCGCATGCTCTCCCTGAAGACTCAGACTCCAGCGAATGCCTCCCACATCTCTGCAGCCATCAGTTCCCCGCCTGCTCCGCGGGGAGCCTCCAACACCAGGTCCTTTGTCTGGCAACTTTGAAGGTCCTTCCTTGTGCCTGTGTGAGTCTGAGCATGCAAAACACCTCAGGCTGCATCCCTCCATGATTCGTACCCAGCAGAAGCATGAGGTGGGAGAGACTTTCCTGGTCCAGCTGGTGCTTGTTTTGATGGAGAGGCCATGGTGTTAGCAGAGATCTCCATTTCCCCAAGCAGAGTTGAGTGCCTGACATGGATCTAGGTTAAGGGCTGTGATTCTGAGAGGCAATCACTTTGCACATTCACTAGCTGCCTTCTCCTTGCCTTGCTGATGCTCCCTGAGGCTGCCATCATTTCTGGACCCCTGAACCTCAGTGGAGCTCTTTTATTACAGGCCGCACAACAAGCAAATGATGGAGACTTTAAAGTGGTTCTTGGATCCAAATAGCAGGGCTGTCCCTCAGCTACACCAGAGAAGGAGGCGAGGTGGCATCTACGGAGGCTTTGCAGAATTATTTCCCATCACTGAGGCCCTCATTTGTTGGTATGCATGCTACTGTTTGAACCTCCCTCCCGTTTCACTCCATCACTAAATCCGAAGTCCAACGTGCAGAGACTTGGTGACCTCAAGACATCAACCTGCAAAAAGGGGACCAGGAAAGCAGCTGGTGGAGAACGTAAGTGGGCTGTGAGTGTCCGACCATCATCATGGGAGGGGACTCGGCTGCAGGTGTGCAAATACAGCTCATCCCTGGCATCTGCTGGGAACATAGCTGAGCAGGGAGCTGCTGCCTTTATCTCTTGACCTCTTGCTCCCTTGCCCTGGAGATCCGAATGATGTGGGTCCACGTGCATCCCAGCCAGCCCGGATGGGTCCCACGCCACCGGGAATGAGATTCCCTGAGGGATCCCTTGGATCCCTACCTGGGAGCACTGTGGTGGGATGCTGCTTGCCAAAGAAACGTATTTGCACCCAGCCCCACAGAAGTGCGGTCCTCTGGATGCACCTGTGCCCACCGCAGGGTCTTGTGCCAGCACATCTGGGCTCGCATCCGCCCGGCAGGACCCGCAC
>NW_010566360.1:0-40872 GCF_000687285.1 Phaethon lepturus
AAGGTCCTTTCCAACCTTTGTGATTCTGTAATTCTGTGAAACCCCCGTCTCTGAAAGCAAGGACCTCTTCCAGCTCTTTCTCTTGCATCCCCTTAAAGGCTGTGCAAGATCATGTCCTCAACTCTCCCTTTGCCTGGCAGCGTCCTCCAGACAGCGGTCCTGCAGGCTCGGTCTGCGGCTTTGCTGGTGCATGCACATAACTTCCTTGACCAAGCAGAACTTCTCCAGATTTACATCAGTCAGGCAGGAGGGGAAACGGCCCCCCTGAACCCAGTGAGGAACTGGCTGAGGAGAACAGATTTGCCGCGAAAGCTGGTGCCTGTGATACTTCCAACCTGCAGGGAGAATCAGGACTTTGATCTCCCACAGGCGGACACCTGCTCTTGGAAGGTCTTCCTAGGTTGACTTCACCCTGCAATCGTTATAATGGCCCGTGCTGACACGGGGGGATCGCACTCATCAGCTGTGCGCGCTTCAGAAGTGCTTTTGAGGCTGCCTTCGCGTGGACCAGAAAGTCTTCTGCCTTAACGCTCCTCTCCAGAGGTGACGCTGATCTGGGTTCCTAGACTTAAAACGGCTTGAAACAAGATAAATTTTTACTGTTGTGGATTCCTCGGGAGAGGAGGCAGACTCAACAGGGAGATGATGGGAAAACACTCCCAAAGTCCGATGATGAAAGGGGAGAATTGGGTTATTTGCTTTCTGAAGTCAGCAGATGCTGAAATAACGATAAATCATGAGCTTCTGCCTTTTTCCTAGTCCTGTGGTTTAACCGGCGAAGCTATTCTCTCTCAGCTGGGCTGATGCGTTTGGCTGTCTCTGTTCTTTAGGTGATGGTGTGAGGTGACATGGTGTTTTCTGCACATTGGGTCGCTGAGGGCACTGGGACCATAGTTTTCCAGTGGAGGTATGGGGCCTGCAGCAATGAAACTCCCTGCCCTGAGCATGGCACCCGAGGCTGAACTGGCTGGTTAATGGAGTTGCTTTTCCTCCTGCCTGTTGGCCCTATGTCTCTGATTTCTCCACTGCTCTATATCAATCACCACTATTCTATAAAATGTGGGGTAAGACTATTTATTTTTATTACTGTAATCTTAGTCTACTTTGGTCTTGGAGCAAGCGAACACTTAAAATGCAAAACTGCACAGAATATATGGAATATATGGCGATACATGGAATCCACAGTGCGGCAAGGTTGTAAAGCATCCTGCTCCAAGAAAGATCCCAAAGATGACAAAACTTGAAGCAGACGTAAAAGCTGGAGGGCTGCTTTGTATAGAAAGGATGACATGGGAATGAGACATGGAAATGGTCTTCAAACACCGAGGAGGCTGCTGCAGAAGGAATGAATTGTTACTCACGTCTCCTGGTAAGTGATGGTCCAAAGTTACAGTGGAGAGGAGATCAAGCAGACTCTAGGAAACACTTCACAGCAATAAACAGGGGAATCCTTGAACTGCCTAGCTGGGGAAACAGAGAAACCCCCATCACAGGAGGCTTTCATGACCATGTTAGATAAGAGAGGAATATGAGGTAGAAGGTGGATTATATGTCCTCAATTACTGCTATGAGATGTCCCTGTGCGTGGTTCTGGTCCCTTCAAGTGGACTGTAGCATACCTACATGTAGTGAAGCAAGAAGAACAAAGAGAGCTACAGTGATCAAGAAGATGGATGCATTTCTCCATAAAAAGAGACTAAAATAGTCTGGGACTCCCCAGTCCGGAAAAGAGAAGAGAGAGGGGGATGCACTCCAGGTGTCCAGCATCGTGAAGGCAGGGGCTAAGGTGAAAGCAGAACTGTTCAGAAACGCTTAAATCTTCTCTGTATATTGTCCCACTTCTCTTTCTTTTTTTCTTCCCCCCTCCCCGTGCGATGGTTTACCAAAATAAGTCTGTTTTAGGCTGAGATTATTTTCCTTTGGTGGGAGAGAGTAAAATGTACTTCTCCTGCTTTTAGTCGTTTTCCATCTCCTGAGATGCCTGCTCTGTTTTATGGTGGTACAGCAGCCTCTGCTGTGGAGCTGACATTTGAGAAGTTTTGGATGTTCGGGGGTTTTTTTAGTTTTTATTACAAGGAACAAAAATCTCTTCATGCACATTTGGTAACAGGCTTTTCTGTCTTAGCACCAGATACGCCAGCCATTGACTTCAGCCATGATAAAATGCCAGATGGCCAAGCTACATGAGCTGCTCGAGAACTCCTCAGGTTGCAGACAGGTTTTTCAGCTGGAAAAGGGCTCCTGTTCACCTAAATTCAGAATTTCTGGTGACAGGAACAGAAAAGCGAACAAATAGCACTTTGACCCTCCCCTTCTCCTATCCTTTCCCAATCACAGTGCTGAAAAAAATCCATGTTTTTTTTAGTCCTAAAATGAATCATGACATTTTGGGACCATTGTAAACCAGAAGTAGATTTCTGTGGAGGTTTGCAAAGAATGTGCTGATTGGGATGGAGGAAGTCTGAATGCCACTCTGGTCACCATTTACCTATCAATCGCCTCCGGCAACTAAACGTGTCCTGAGCTGTGTTCTGCGTAGGATGACACAGAAATTAATGGCAAAAGGGGTTCTCCTTAAGGACTTGGCTTGAGAAGTCAGGGTTGGTATTTGTTGGAGTAAAGGCAGACATGTGCATCAGAGACCTTTCCATCAGTGATGAGATGAGCCCACTCCCTTTCTAGTTACCAGAGTTTGAGTCAGGAGGATCACAGAGTGGAGAATATGATTTGTCTCATCCTAATGTCAATGTCTGGAAATAGGAATAATTAATCACACTCTAAAAGTGGCTGTTTCCCTCCCCTGACTTCAGGGTGTGGCCATCTTGACTGGTAGAGAGAAAGATGTTACCCCATAGACATGCAGGGCTTGATTCAGTTGCCAAAGCAAGGCATCTAGAGCTGTTTGAGGTATCCAAGTCCCTCCTGCCCTAAAGCTGTAGCTCCAAGAGGGCAGTGGCCTCCTTTGGTCTTAAGCCATATCTACAGTCCCATGTAGATGTTGCAAACACCCCAACATGTCACAACTGGCACTATGTGCCTATTTAGACAATTACATCCTTCCCTTAAAGGAACACGAGGCAAATCCCACTTTCTAAGTTTTTCAGTGTAAGGAATGATGTTCTGGGTGAGTACCAGCCCCTGCCTTCTGGACAGATAGCATCCTCTGGGTGAGGGGAGTCTTGTGTGGCCACCCAGGACACACAAGCATGATGCTCCACCAAAAACAGGTGTGGTTTTTACCAGGTATTTGCTCTCCCCTTTGGTGGTAGCAGAAATTCCTGCTTGGACAATGGACGCTGGGATTGCCACAAGCAGGAACAGGTAGAAAAAGGTTGTGTCTATTGTGGGAGCTCCACAAAAGTCCACCCAGGGTTGAAGAAGTACTTCCAAGCCAGGCACAGACTGTTGGTGATTCAATGGAGGAAGTAGCAAACGGAGAGATGAAACAGAGCAGACTGCCTTGGGGGAAGAGCATACAGGGATGAGGTATCCCAGCATCCTTGCTGTATCTGTGGGCTTGGAGGAAGATGAGGCAAAAGAGGCTGCTGAGCAGCCCTTCTATTTCCCCAGTGCATAGCACGCTATGTGATTTTACTGGCAGATAGCATATGCTGACGATTTAGCAGAATATGTTAATGAACATCTGAGGTTGTGGTTGTGCAGTCTTTGATAGGGACTCTTTGAGCCTTCTACACTAGGCAACACAGAGCTTCCCACTTTTCTTGCTTTCCCTGGCTTAAAATCTGGTCGCTTCCCCAGCATCCCATGTCTTCCTCCTTCTCATGCCTCGGCATGTGGCCTGGGGTCTCAGAACAAAGCTCACCAGTCCGAGAATCACGGCATCCCTCCTAGGGTGCTGCAAAACCCAGGCCACTGTCCTGTTGGGTGGTAGGCTGGAAGTCCCTGCTCTCGTGTCTGGGACCAAGTCCAAGCCCTGGAGGGGGATGCCTGTTTTCGAGTGAATCCCTTTGAGACTGTAGTTCTCCCTTCAGTCTTTCTTTCTTTTCTTTTTTTTTTTTTTTTTTCTCCTTGGTTTCAATTATTTCCCTCTTTGAGAGAGGGAACAATATTCATATGGGCATAGGCGATTGATAGCTTGCAGAGCTGAAGGGAAATTAGCAGAGTCTTAAAATCCACATGGGTGGCTTTCAGTCGGAGAGAAATGAAAGAGAAGGACATTGAGTGATCTCCGGTCTCCCTTCGATGACAGGCTATACATTGCTCATTGTCACATGGTGTGATGCTAAAGGCAAACAAGTAAAACAAATGTCAATGCAGAAGGAAGCTGCGAGGGCAAAGCTGGGTTCTTCTTGCTTCACAGCCTTGTTTCGGAGGCAGCCAGAGCGTGATAGCTCACTGGGAAGACAAGAAGCACAGAGTGCAGGATGGACAAATAACTCCAGATAGTAACGTGATGAGCATCACAGGGGACTGGATGAATGCAGCTGGATGGGTTGAAAGACGCTTTAGTGACTGTTGAATTCTGTTCCTCTTGCAAGTGTCTCCTGAGCTCTGTGGCATGGCCTTAGCTGGCCTTTAAGCACTGGGTACGGGGCAGGTACATCAAGAGAGAGGTCCATCTTGGACCAGCATGTAACTAGCAATGTGAACAGGCGCATGACAGGTAAGATACAAGATAGGATGTGGTGTTCCTCGTGGGGAGGGTTCCCAGGGCCACCCTACTGCAGAAGAAGAGCTGAGTCCTGGGAAATTCTGAACATCAGGCAAGTCCAAATTTATCACCATTTGAGACAAGGAACGCCAGAATGGAGAGGAACACACATCAAAAACACGGTGTGGTAGTATCCTGTGAGGTCTGGTTTGTGGTTAGCTCTGATGTGGCTGCAGCTTCTCTGACGTGGCTGCAACTTGCCCGTTGCCTGTGCAGGAGCCAGGTAACACGGCACAGTACAGGAAGGGGAGGGTATTCCAGCACCCTGCCTCTGCATGGTCTGTGGACTTTGCCACCAGCAAGTCCCTGCAATAACCTCTTTACCTCCACAGAGAGATGGTTTATCGCTCAGTGAGATGAGAAGGTGATGGAGCTGGCTATGGAAACCCAGCCTCATGTGCAGACCTTATGGGACATTGCTGAGGTTTGAGACAGCTCTGGAGACAGATTGTGAAGGGGAGGGTGAAGATCCACAATCCAAGGTGTGCTTCACAGTTTTTCATTCACTTCAAGTCCCTTATCCCACTGCCCACAAGAAATGAGCCTGCTTTCCCTGGGATATTGGCCACTGAGTGCGGCGTTTGGTCCTTCCCCTTCTCCATGAAGGAGGCGTGCGAGTTGCACCACTGTCTTTTTCTGACCCTAATCAGTACCACTGCTGTAATAGATCCCATCCACCCAGGACATAAATTCAGCTGGCATGCGTATTCACCACAGAGGCTTCAACAGCTTCCTGCAGGGTCTGTGCTTTCCCAAAGCTTGGCAGCTTTTCCTCCTATCGCTTACTGAGTCCTATAGGAGGGACCACCCAGAAACTCTCCTGCTATTGTTCCGCTTGGGCGCGGAGCGAAGGCGTGCGAGACGCTGGTTCTGCAGGTAGATGCCACCCTGGCTGATTGATCCGGCTGTGAAAGATTTCACGGCTGCCGAGCAATTTCAGTTATTGGTCTGTTACTGATGTTGCAGTGAAAGCGAGGCATTAGGAAAATGCCCTTGCTTTGAAGCTCCCTATGTGCTTAAAACTAAGCCTGTGCTTAAGTGCAAGATAATCACCGAGACAGCAGGGACATCAGGAGAGTGTCTACTTTCTCCTCCTGCAGGAGACCCCAGTCTGGTTGCACTTGCCTGTTGCCTACTTCCACAAAGTCTTGAACCCTGGCTGTTAGGGACAAAAATGTCACGTCTAATGTTTGAACAAAAGGGGGAATTCTCCAGGGCAGGCACTAAGGCTTTTTCTCCTCATATAGAAGCCCTTGGAATGGAATGTGGCACTGCCCCTTCAGGTGTGCTACTCTTGCATGGAGGAGAGAAAGGGGAAAGAGAGGTCAGGAGATGCTGGGAGAGGTGATTGGGTGGAGGTGGCTTCGGGACAGCATTCACAAAACAAAGGCATAGGGATCATGGAATAATCCAGTCTGGAAAGGACTTCAGAAAGGAGGTCTCTAGTCCAACCTCCTGCTCAATGCAGGGTCAGCCCTGAGGCCAGACCAGGTTGCTCAGGGCTTTGGCCAGTTGAGTCTTGAAAACCTCCAGGGACGGAGACTGCACAACCCCTTCTGGGCACCCTTTTGCTGAAAAGGACGTCGCTGATGGAGAAGGGTAGGTGAGCTGAAATTCACAAATCTTAATATTTTAACTGAAGGGGAGAAAAGTACTCACAGTACCCTAAGGAAGAATAGATCTCCACTGGGTAAAGTAGACTTGCTCTTCTGAAGATGTGAGCCTGGTTGTACCATCTGACACTCTGTTACTATCAATATGTTTTCATTACCCCTCACAGAAGGAAATTCCCAAACTGAAAACAACTGCAGTTAAAACTAGATAATGCGTTGTCTGCAGTGGGCGATAAAGCAGCCAGCTCAAGCCTGGAAAGGAATAATCCTGCGATATTGAAGGATGACAAATGCAATTTGACATAATCAAAGTGCAGTCAGAAGACTGACTATCCCAAATTTGCAACTCCAGCTGCAATGTTAAGATATCTGATTTACCATCTGCAGCAAGTAGAGAGGTTTCCACCAGGCTTCCACGCTGCCGTCTCACAGAAGCATCAAAGAGGAGCCAGTGGGAGGCAAAAATGATTCCCAGTTCACTCTCTTGCTGATGACAGTGCTTGAAGATTTTGTCTCTGACTTGGAGCAGAACATGTGACTCTTTTTTCCCACGACTATGACAGCTTAATTGGAACTGCATGAAATCGTTTTCCTTTCACAGTAAATAACATCACATTTGACTATGCCCTCCATGGTTCTGTGTCAAAACTCTCAGTGACTGGTTTTATTAGGGGTATGCATCCTCTGAGCAGCAGTGGAAGCAGTAGACCAATCTCTGTGCTTAGTCACAGTGGCATGAAAGTGGATAAATTTCTAGCGGAGTGAACATAGCGTATTTTAAAGCAATTAAAGTCAATGCGGCAGCGGGGGACGACTCTGGATGCAAGCCATTGCAAGTCAGAAGTCACCAGGATTTCTCTCTCTGACCTGTAGCCCACTTACCAGTGGTGAACAGGGGTAAACAGACTACGAAGATCAGCAGTCACCAAGGGTGGGTTTCAGCTCCTGCTTCAGACACCAAGTGGAAGCCAACCTCCCGTTGCTAGTAGACAGCAAGAGGCCTCTTGCTAGCAGAGACTCAGGGCTCACTTCGCTGTCTGCACAAAGGCAACAGGAGGCATTCAAGATGCCCTGAGGTATCTCAGACATCTACATGGGCCCAGCAAATACAACACAGGACTTATGAGAGATCTGTGCCCTTCTATGCTGCTGGCTGGAGGTCAAAGAGGACATAACGAGGTATGTTAGATGGCACTAGATGTACATCTAGTAAATGCAGTCAGTCTGACATGATGTAGAGCCACCACAAGGCTGTTGTACATTTGATTTTGGAAAGCAATCATATTTTACCTCCTGTACAGAAGGACCAGCACACAGAGAGCTGAGCACCCAAGAATATCTTTTGCAAGGGCATCTGAGAGGTAGGTTTCAAGGAGAAGAGGAGGACAAGCACAAGTACATTAAGAGGAGAAAAAGAGGTTGTCTCAGGTTTCTGTTTACAACAACCAGTTGGGAAGGTGAGGAGAGAGAGAAAATCTCAGTGCTCGATCAAGGGTGACACGGGACTTTTCCTGGGAGACACACAAAAGTGACTAGGCTTGTTTTGAGGTTTGGACCTCTGCATTCGTCTTCTGGATCTGTAAGAGCCAACCCACTGTGGTGTTGAGTCACCACACACGTGTGTGTAGGTTGATGCATAGAAAGGAGAGGCTGGCCCACACTCACACCAAAGCATTAGCAGCTCATCCAGTAAGATCTGGGAATACCAACCCCTGAGCCAGATTTGCTGAAGGATGTTTTTTCTTTCTGATAGAAATACCGACTTTTTCTGAAATGATGAATTCTTGTTTGTGAGAGGAGAAAAACAGCTTATAAAGCACCAAAACCATTAGCATAATTTTCTCATCTTACTCAAGCAGCTGAGTTTTAGTGATCCTTTTAAGTTTAAAGTGAGTCTTTTTTTCAGCAAACAAGCTCTGGCAGAAGAGAAGTCCTCAGTCACAGACCTAGCTTGCTTGTTGGGTTCTGGAAACCTCCCAACAGCTCCTTGGGGGCTACTGAACATCTTTGGGCATGGAGATGTCCTAACCTTTGCATGTGCATAGAAATACAGTGCAAAACATCTCTATCTCACTCCACACATCCATATTAAGGCAACATAGAGTGAGAAGCAGAACCAGGAACATTGCAATTAGAAGCAATTAGCTGAAGAAGCCTGTTCCCGGGTGGCAGCTGGTATGTGGTGAGGTTGGCAGGATAATGAATTTTGACTTCAAGGATGTCTCTTTCTTATGAAGGGTCTTGGGGTGGAAAGTGTGGGGGCTGTGCCTAAAAGTTTGCCTCTGCTGAGATTCACTGTAGAAGCTCTGTCATGTCCCAAGTTGGTGTCTCGCTGTGCTGCCCTGGGATGGACGTGCTGCTAGCTTGCCCCTTCAAGGTTCCTCTGCTTTCAGAAAGGACTTTTCTGAGCACCTTGTTGTCCCATGCGTTTCAATTTTGCCTGTGTACACACGGGCATGCCAGGCTCTTTCCCCACTGGTATGCAGACTGAGACTAAATTCAGGAATGACAACTGACTGCTGACTGGCAGCGTGGGGACCTTTGCGATGCATGGGCAAACAGAATGGTGGGACCTGCTCCAGAAGCTTTCTGCTGAGTTGTGCAGTTTAGTGACCAGAGCCATGGGAATTTCCAAAGCTGCGTGAATAACCAGGGCAGGGATGAAGCAATTGGACTTGAAAGGGGTGGTAGGAGCTCTGCCCAAGGGAACATTGCCATGATGCAGCTCGTATACCCAAAACCTCCTTAGCTGTGTTACTAATTACATACCGGGTTATTAAATTATATCTCTACTCTGGGAAGAGTGAGGCTGAAAAAAACAAACAGAAGAATTCCATGAAGGCTTGGTACTTTAAATCTGGGTACTTTAAATCTGTGTCCCATCTGTCGTGGAGACTGAGAGTGCTGCCTCTTTCAACCACAAGCGTTTGGTGCAGCACTGGCTGAGAACAACCCTCCAGCGTGTGTTGCATGAACATGTAGGGACGAATTCAGAAAGCAACACACCTCATGAAGTCCAGGGACATGTGTCTCCCCAAAAGGAATACCACGAACATATGCACTTTCGTAGCTGCTTTTATGGTTCTGTATGTTCTGCCATTATAAAGCAAAGATCAGAGACACAGCTGGTTCTTTATCCAGTGGTGCAGAAGAGAGATTGATGGATGTTGCTGAGAAGGCTGAAGTTCCCTTTCTGTGCAGTCTGTCCTAAAAATATCGGCTGTGACCAGAGAGCAGCGTCAATGCCAGGGATAAGGGGGTGAGATCTTGGTCTAGAATAGGGAAGGAGCCAGTTTCAACACTCAAACGCATGAGAGAATTTCAAGTTGGCTGCCCTCGCTTCATCCTTAAATATTTTAAGAGACATAGAGCTTGTAATGACTGTTCTAGTGAGCACATAGAAGATGGATGAGGTACTTGAAGACAGGAAAAGGTATAGTGCAGTACTCCTCTTTAAAAACGGAGAGAAAGATGAATGAAGAAATTATTGATGAGTCAATTTAACTGAAATTTCTGAGAAAAAAATGGAATAACTAATTATACTATTTGTAATACCAAAAAGCACAAACTGGCTGCCAGGTGAGCTGGAAAACAGATTTATGGAAAAGAATGAGAGGATCCTGGTGGAAAAGCAGGTGAATGTATGTCAGCAGTGCCCTTGGTACAAAGGTTACCCCCATACTGTGCTGCACCAGCAAGACTGCATCCAGCAACTGCAGGAGACTGACCCTTCCCCTGTTTGGTACTTGTAAGACCACATGTGGAGCACTACCCAGTTTGGGGCTCCCCAGTGCAAGACAGACATGGATGTACTGGAGCCAGCCCAGTGAAGGGTTACCAGGATAGTTGGAGGGCTGTTGCACTGGATATACGAGGAGAGGCTGAAGGACCTGGGTTTGTTCTGCCTGGAGAAGAGAAAACATAGGATAGAGATGTCCTTGGCCTAACAATTACTTGATGGTGTAGAGATAGAGCCAGACTCTTCTGGGAAGGATATAGTAGATGAACAAGGATCTATGGACTCAAGTTGCACGAAGGAAAACTCAAATTAGATATTGGGAAAATATTTTACACCACAATAGTGGTCAAGTACTGCAACAGGCACACAGAGAGTTTTCTGGGATCTGCTTCCTTGGAGATATTCAACACTCAGCCTCAAAGTCCTGAGCAACCTGCTCTATTTTGGGCAGAGGTTGGACCAGAGGCATCCACAGATCCCTTACAGCCTATTTTACTCTACGAATCTAAGAAGTTCAGATCCCACAGCACTGGATAGTTAGGCTCTGTTGAGCAATGATAAGCTGTTAAGTCACTGCATCTGGAGAAGCTGAGTTGACACTGCTGAGGGCAGTGGAGTTTTCACAGCAAATCTCAAAGTACAGCACAGATGCAAAATGAGATGCAGCAGATGTTTCAGCTGACCTGTTTCAAGCTTCTCACAGCAACTGCTGGAATGCAAATGCCCTGGGAGGCTTATAAATGCTGCAATCCTGGTTTTGTTCAGTGGAAACAGCAGCTCAAGAATACAGACACGTTGCAACCAAGGATTAGCCCAGAATACGTGTTCCTGCTATGGACAGTTAACAAGGCAGTTGACCATAAGGGTCTGGGCTTCCGTGCTGAGAAGAGGAAGTTTGATTCCTCATGTTTCTATTTGCAACTATCTTAGTTTATTTAGTTTTTAAGCTAGCCCCACTGGATGCCAGTCTTACAAATAACATCATCCTAATTGCAATCTCTTTTTCCAAGTAGCTCTGTTCTTCTTCTCTGACATAAAAGATCTCTTGTGGATTACGCAGAGGAGGCTCAATTCCTATGAGATACTGATGGTGGGAGAGCTTCATCATTTATAATATAATGAATTGGCTTAATATGGTCCATTACAGGAGAAAAAACCCACAACAAGCTGGCTGGAGGATGCTGAATGTCTCAAAGGGTATTTTCACCCAAGCTGCATCAGCGTGTAGCAATTATATGAGTTGTTTGTGGCTACTTGATTGATGGGACACTGACCTGACTAATCTACTCTGATGACAGGGGACAGTCTGCTGATGAGAACAGTCCACAGAAAAATTAAAAGAATGTGGTTTGAGTGGGCCTTGAGAAATCATCTAGTCCAGGCTCTTAAGCGTGCTTAAATATGTGCATGCAAGCTGCACCTGTACTGGAACCTAAATGGGACCTGGGGCATTGTAGCACAGTGTAATTCGTATTAAAACAGCCAACAGCCCTGCAGCCCTGCCCAGAAGGACTTGGGGTACTGGGGGATGAAAAGCTGGACATGAGCCGGCAATGTGCGCTCACAGCCCAGAAGCCACCCATGTCCTGGGCTGCACCCAAAGCCGCGTGGCCAGGAGGGTGAGGGGGGGGTTCTGCCCCTCTGTCCCGCTCTGGGGAGACCCCCCTGCAGGGCTGCGTCCAGCTCTGGAGCCCTCGGCACAGGAGAGACACGGACCTGCTGGAGCGGGGCCAGAGGAGGCCCCAGCAACGCTCCGAGGGCTGGAACAGCTCTGCTGGGAGGACAGGCTGGGCGACCAGGGGGGGCGCTGTCCTGTTTGCAAAAAAAAGGGGTAGACCTTCGTGCAGCTGCCGGGGCTGAGAGGGGCTGGGGAGAGAGATGGGGACAGACTTTTTATCAGGGCCTGTAGTGATAGGACAAGGGGTGACGGTTTTAAACTAAAAGAGGGCAGATTCAGACTAGAATAAGGAAGGAACGTTTCCCCATGAGGGTGGTGAACCCTGGCCCAGGTTGCCCAGAGAGGGGGTGGATGCCCCATCCCTGGGAACACCCCAGCTCAGGTTGGACGGGGCTCTGAGCAACCTGCTCTGGTTGGGGATGTCCCTGCCCATGGCCGGGGTTGGGCTAGATGGGCCTTACAGGTCCCTTCCCCCCAAACCCTTCCGTGATTCTATGATAAAATCTTCCTGCCCATGAAAGAAGACAGCCTCATCCCCGCTCTCCACTGGGGACAGTCTTTGGCCTGTGCAGTCCTGTGTTCTATAGCTTGGGCAAAGACTGTGCCGGGGTCTGTGACACGACCTAAACAGCACAGCTGTGGGACGGTGCTTGAGCCAGTGCTCTGCCCAGGCTGGACGACTGATGTCCTTGAGCGAGTTGTATCACTGCTCAGACAGTGGAAATTCCTGAGGTCCAGTTTCACATCTGGAAGTAGCCTTTTTTTGTGTGGATTTGGTAAATTTAATCTACTGACAAGCATCAGGAAAAACATTAGGAAGAGGTAAAGTACGGCTCAGGAAAAATTTACAGGCAAATTTTGCTGTCCTTCCTGCCTGTAAATAATTTTCTTGCAGGTCCTTGTTTTATTCAGCCAAGTTTGCTGGTAATTGCTTGCATATACATTTCTTTTTCATTGGAGCATGAAGAGGATTCAGTACCAGATATTCAGTTTGAACAGTAGTTGTAAGAAATACTGGTCAGCAAAATTTGGGCGACACAGCTCTTCCTCCAGCTTTGCTGATGCATCAATTTTGACTGATTTTCCTGCAAAGTAAGTTTGCTGATGAATGGGCTGGCTTTGCTGTTTGTCTTTGCATCTGCCATCTTCAGAGTCTGTAGGGCTGCAGACTATATAAAGTCCTTTGGAAGCAGGTTTTAATTTTACAGAAAATTTCTCAATTTGGAGATTTTTATCCAAGAAAAGTGCTGGAATTCAGCAATGAATATTGAAGTTTTCTGAAAAGCAGAATGATGGATGAATTTTTTCCCCCTACTTTCATCTGTGTCCCTCTGCTTGTTTTGGGTCACATGGGGAAATCAGTTGGGTGTTGGGCTTCACGCTGCCTCCCTTTGTGGAAGATGATGACTCCTGAATGAAAAAATGTGATCTTTCCCAGTGGCTGCAGTGGTGATGCATTTAAACATTATACAGACAGGGTAAATCTCCTGGTGCTGAGCTTGCACATTTATGTATGGGGCTGACAGCAGAACTTTGGAGCAGATCTTGATCATTGCAGGGGACCTCCCTCTCTCCAGACTTCAGCTCCCTGGAGGACTTCTGTGGGGAGAAGGTTTAACAGGAATTTCACCATTGCTGGGGCAAATGGCTTTTTCTGTCCCTTCCTGACATCATGGAGTACCTCTGAAGATCTCCTAGATTTGTTCTCCTTGGCAGAAGGGAAGAGGGACGGGGAAGACACAAAACAGGGTCTTGCCTGTCAGTGTGTGGAAGTGGGCGTCAGCTCAGCACCAGTGAAGGTATGGAAGGATTTTAATGAGACCTTCCTCCCAATTAAATTGTTCCTAGAGGGCCCCTGCCCCAATCCCATTACTCTTGACAGCCCTTTTATAAATCCATTGCAGCATAGTTTGAGCACTGGGGAGGAAGGTTTTCCTAGAGTGAAAAACCCCTCCCTCCTGCAACTGATCAGAAAATTCATATCAAACCCAGGAGAAGGTCCCAGGCCAGGCTTTTATTTGATGTATTCCTGCCTGTTGCTTGTTGTGGAATGACTCTGTTAGCCAGTGGAAATCCATAGGGGAAATGTTGGATACATGAGATATCTGGACGTGGTGGGGTCTCTCCCAGTTTTTGTCACTCCATAGAGCAATGAAAAGAAAAATTTACTTCATCTTCAAATGCATTGGAGGAATCTCATCTTAAAAGCACCCTATTGCTACAAGATAGCCTGAGATGACCATCTTGAATCTAGATGTTTCCTTTGGAAGATCTAGAAGGGTCTGGAGCACAAGTCTGATGGGGAGCGGCCGAGGGAACTGGGGGTGTTCAGTCTGGAGAAGAGGAGGCTGAGGGGAGCCCTCATCGCTCTCTGCAACTGCCTGAAAGGGGGTTGTGGTGAGGTGGGGGTTGGTCTCTTCTCCCAAGTAACCAGCGACAGGACGAGAGGAAACCGCCTCAAGTTGCACCGGCAGAGGTTTAGTTGGGTGTTAGGGGAACTCTACACCAAAAGCGTTGTCAAGCACCGGCACAGGCTGCCCAGGGAGGTGGTGGAGTCACCAACCCTGGATGTATTTAAAAACCATTTAGATGTGGTGCTTAGGGACATGGCTTAGTGAGACTTAGCAGTGTTATGTTTATGGATGGACTTGATGATCTTAAAGGTCATTTCCAACCTAAATGATTCTATGTTTCTATGACAAGGGGAGACAAACCCCACTCTAACAGGTTTTCAGGCTGGAAGGGGCCGTTCTGAGCCCCCAGTCTGACTGCATGGGCTTGAGGTCCTTGCTCAGAAAGATAAGTAGGAAGGAGGAGGCAACAGAGGCAGGGATTTGAGGCAGTGGGAGGATGCAAAAAGTAAGAAAGTAGGCTGGGGATGGGGTATGGAGGGAATGGTGGAAAGGGAGGTTAGGTATGGTGTGAAGCCTGGGTATGGGGAAATACAGGTTGCATTAGGGGTAGTGCGGTAGGGAGCATATAAATGTGACCTGCCTGTGAATGCAGGAGTGCGTGATAGATGGGAAGGGTGGTGGGACTGGAAGGACCTGTGGGAAGAGGCACAAGTGAGCTGACTGAGAATCAGATCGCTGGCTCTGCAGTGCCTGTCACAGGTCCCTACCAACAGCAAGATGGACTCACCGGTCCCAGGCTCCTCTCATCCAGGAATCTGTCCTCCAGCCCCATCCTGGTGCAACCATGTCCTGAGAAAGCCCCATGCCACAGGCTCCCCTAATGGCTGCAGCATGGATGGAGCCACAAAACAGCTGCTTTTCTTTATCTTTTTTCTGTGTACAGATGAGAGCATGTGGTCTCCTGTAATTATAGCAGATCACAGGACACACCTTGCACTGAGGTTTAATTGTTAGCGTTGGATGAACTCTAGGAGAGGAAACTGCATTCTGACCTGCTAATTTGCAAATTTGCCTTCCTTCTGTGCCACTAATTTACAGGTTTGTTCTCTTCACCAGAAGCAAATGCATTAACCAGCAGTGCTTTGGGGGGGGGCGGGTAGAAGAAAGTCCATGCCCCTCCAGCTTCTGAAAGTTTTTTGTTTCATTGTGTAAGGTAACTAGATGAAAAATGAAACCCCATGCAATGGAAGGGCCCCAGGCTACTACCAGAACCTCGGTGCTGTGCTGGAGACATCATGGTCTAAAGCTGCTGAATTGTAAAATTTGACCATTGTTGCCTTTGAACAAAGACCTATTTGCTGTTTTTAGGAAATATGGGAGCCTGGTGTGGTTAATTTCCTTCTGACAAAGCTAGCTGCCTTCCCTGGCCAGTTGGACGCAACACCAAAGGCCATGTCCCAGGAGGGCAGATGCTTTTCTTCCAGACTGCTGAAACTTTGCCCTTCAGCCTCTCTCCATGGGTAAAACTGGAAGCTGCACTTGCTGTAAGGACATCTACTATCCCAGTGCCTTTATTTCTCCCACTCTGGCCTTCACTATTTATCTTGTCCTTCATCCACCCGGTCAGTGTCCCATCCTTTCTCCTCTTGTCCCAGTTTTTGTGCCACCCAGGTCTCCTCTGGGCTACCAGTTCTTCTCTTGCAGAATGCGCCTGGGTGTACAGCAGCCCCCAGAGATGTTTGGGGATGGGACAATGTTCCCAAAGAGATTTTTAGTAAAGGGAATGAAATTCAGGTCAGTGCAATTCTACAGAAATCTGGGAGACTGAAGTGGATGCTGGGTAGCATTTGCTGATGATGTGTTTGGGAAGTAGTCAGAGCTCCTTAGCAAAGAGGGGGGGCTGTGGAGAGCTCTGCTTTAGGTTGCTCAGAGTGGTTGGTCTCTGGCATGGTAATGCCAAGTGCATGGGGCCATGAGGAAATGTAGACTTGCTGCTTTGGAGACTGCTGAAGAGGTCTTGTAGAGAGCTGTTGGCATGAGGTGACTCTCCAGACTGCTGACAAACCAGGCACCTAGAAATATGCTGTTTTGGGGGAACCAGGGGAATCTCAAGGCTAGGATGAGTTTTGCTGATCTGGATGTCTTGGCTTGTGTGGGAGATAAGTATTTAACTGAACTATTCCACACCTCAGTTTCCTTTTCTGTAAATGGTCCAAAGAAAAATAAGCCCTGGGGGTTGGTGTAGAAGCCAGGATTTGAAAGATGTTACATTCTACCACCCTGGCTCGACTCAAGAGTCATCCCACCTGCAGGAGCCTGTAACCATAAGCGTAGGTGAGTCTAGGTTCCTGTGGGACCACAGGCATGCCTAAAGGGGAGGGGGCTTGTACTTTCCGTCACACTTCAGGAACTGACTCCTCATTCTCCTCATTTCCCTAAGTCTTTGGGCATGCAGAGGGCTGAAGCAAGCTCAGCACATTCTCTCAGGCTCCTGTCCAATGGTGCTCATGAAAGGGGACTTGCATGGTCTCAGCCCCAGGCTGCGTGCATGCATCTCAGGAGAAGCAGGAAATTTTCCTGCAGGATGGCCTGCCTGCTCCAGAAGCAGCTGGCAACAGAACCTTTGTCAGCACAGCACAGATGCAATGTCCTTTAATTGCATGTGGCCTGCCACTGGGTGAAAATGAGTAGGTTAGAAGCTCCCTGGGTTCCTTGGCTTGAGTTTAGGAGCTTACTGTGGAGACACCTCTATCTCTATCCATCACCCTAGGTTTCCCTAAGGACCATGGACATCAGGGTCAATCCAGTTTGTGGGTGCAATTCATCTTATCATAAAGCTGACGACCACCATTTGTTGAAGAACCCTAACAGGAATTGCTTCTTTCCATCAGTTACAAAGGGAACCTACAGGATGAGTTCAGCTGGAGACTGCTGTGCTGCTTGCATTTCGATAAAACCCAGCATTTATGCCTCAGTTCCCTGTCTATACAAGTAGGATAATGGCATTTCCTTATTTCATTTGAGTGTGTGTGTGCGCTTGTGCGGGGCAGGGTGTCACAGGCACAGAAGCTGGTGGAAGATCACAAGGTCCTCCCCAGACTGAAAGTCCAGATGAACAGCTGGAACAGAAGATCTGCCTCCAAGTAGCATGAGAACTATAATTGCTGTTTCTGATATACTTATGGTTCCTTGGCCTTGTGGTCCAAGGCCTTGTATTATTGATGACGGTGAGTGCATTTAAGGAGAATCTAAAAGGGTTTTTCCCCCCCGCCAGGTTTTTGAAGGCTTCAGCTTTCAAACAAAAGGACACAATTAAAATTTTAACATGTACCAGGGACCCTTGAAGGAGGTCATGTTCTTTTAATATTTCAAATATCCCTCTTTTTTTTTCTTTGCTATAAAAGAGTCAGGCACCATCCTGCCCATGTCTGCTGACTGGTGCCATCAAGGTGGAAGGTGGCTGTGAACCATACACTGTGTCTCCAACCGACGCCAAGATGACTGCCACCCTGAAATAGTTTAAAAAGTGATGCTGTCAACTGTTTTATTGCCTTTTCTCTCCTTTCCTCACTCGAGAAGCCGTGGCCATCCGGGCGGCAGACCTGCAAATCAGCATCTTTGATCAGTCCCAGGAAGAATGACAAGCTTTTGTTTTCACTAGCAAAGAGACCCAAACTGGATTTCTAGGCAGCGCTGCTCAGCATACCAGGCTGTAAATCAAGCATTTGCCGGGACACAAGCAAAAAGAAAGTGAGTAAAAAAATAAGAAAATGCCAGCATTTTTCTTTTTTTCATTTCAACAACCTGCTGTGATATTCTCCGCGAGAACAGTTTGGCTTCGTCCCCCGAGGCCGGCGCAGGGCTGGTATGGGGAAGGGACAGGAAATGCCGTGGTTATGAACCTCAAGGGGGTCATAAAGAAAGTTAAGGTATTTGCTTGCGGAGCAGCCGCCGGTTTCCTTCTTCAGCCCTCACCTTACCGAAGGATGGAGCTGCCTCAAAGAATAGGAAATCTGCCGGGGAGGTGCACTGGGTGGGGGTGACCTTCACGTGTCTGTGGCCTGGCATGAATGAGCTATGTGGCCCATCACTGCAGGTGGGGTTTTGCCACCACAAACAGGTTTCTCGTGCTTGAGGAGGATGTGCTGGCAACGCATGGAAAGTTTCAGTCTGCTAAAGTTGAAAATCGTCCATTTCCACCTTGTTTCGGGTGTTTTGTCCTGCAAAAGCTATATCCGCTCTGAAACAGCAGTTAAAACAAACATTTGCACATTAATGCGGTGGAATAGTTCCAGCATATTCCCCTTCTCGCAGTGAATTGTTGACTTTTTCTTCCCTCTTTGAGCCAACAACAGAAAATAAAACCTTACAACTTTTCTCCGGGGTGAGGGATATCATGTAGCTCTTGTACATTAGGGCATGCTCAGGTGTCCTCCGGTCAGTCCAGCTAGAATGGTTCACTGCATCTCCTCATGGTTGCTGCCCCAGAGCCGAGCCGCCTTTGTGGGCCAAGTGATCATTCTTCGCACCTTCAGTGCGGTCATCCAGCTTAGCTTAAATGCTCACAAAGGTGGTTTCAGCCAACACGTCTGACTTGGAACCTTAAGTGGTGCACAAAACACCTCCTGGAAGTACCTCTCCATCTTTGCTGACTCTGCAGGAAGCCTAAAGGTCTGGCTTTGACCCAGGTGGGATTCATCTCCGGCTGCAGAGAGCTGAATTTAGGTGTCAGCAGCAAAAGTGTCTATTTTGCATGGGATGTAAGAGACAAGTAGTGACAATATCAGTGATATTAGTAACAATTAATGATTCAGCTCCTAAGCATTGATGGCTAATGTCATCTGAGACACTTTAGGGTCCTGTGTCACCTCCTGGCAGATGTAGAGGACCAAGGCAGGAGACACTTCTGCCTCCATAAACCGGATGGTACCTTTGCTTTTCATTGACTGGAGAATGAATTGAGATTATCAGGGTGTAATTCAGCTGCCAAAACAGAGTTCCTCACTGCCATTTGAGACTCCCCTGGGTAACGTAACACCTGTGTGCACCTCTATATGGTTTCTAAGCTGAAAAATTTGAAATGGTGAACTGAATCTCAGCCCATGAGCCTCTTTTTTAGAAACTTTGAATTAGTTAAAATAAATCCAATGCTCAGTCTCTGACCCCCAGCTACAGAAGAGGCCTATGGCCAACTTTGCAAAATTTAGATGACACAGCATCAGTGGGTGCCACAGAGCAACTGCATCTGAGGACAGCTCTCCAAGTGGTGAGTTATCTACAGCCCTGGGAGGACACCACAGCCCCGTGAAACGGATGGTGGGTTTTAACAGGGTGAATGAAGTTGCTCAAAATGGAGCTTGGCAAGGAGAGTGGGGTTAACGCCTCTTCTCCAAAAAAAAAAAGTCAGAGGATTTCCATTGCGGTCTGGCCCTCCATTTCCCACATGACATTTGAAAGATGTTGTGGATAAAAAAGGGACACCTTCTGTAGAAATGCATGCAAGAAAACATCTCGGCTTGGTTCAGCTGTGAGCTGGAAAGTGCCCCGCTGGTCAGGTACCTGGTTTTCCAGTATGATTTTTTCTCTCATGTTCCCTTAACCCTATCTTGTTGATCCGTAGCTTTATACCATATCTTCATGATTCTTGTCTTTATGTGCACCCTCTGATTTTTGATCTGAGACTCTTCCACACAACGTTAACAATCAGAAGGGAATTCCCAGGAGATTGGGTGGTGTTGGAGAACATTGCTGCTGATGCGATAGAAAACTAAGCGTATGGCTGTTGCTCTAGACACGCTTTACCTTGAGCTTAAAAGGTTTCCACACATCTGCTGCTTTGAAATGACCTCCATCATGGATGCCCCCTTCTCCTGGCATGTATGGAGGAGACGGGGTAATTTCTCACTCTTTCTGCAAGAAAAGACCTGCGTTGAAGTGCTGAAGGGGGAGATCACTGCTCAGGCGGGTACTATGAAACAGCTCACTTTTGGTAACTGTAGATTTCTCTGGTTCTCTCTGCAGTTTTGCTCGGTGCCTGAATTCCTTGTCCTGCAAGTGTTTTACACCCATTTCATCACATTAATCCTCAAATTTCTCCTTTGCCTTGATCCAACAGACAGCCAGCAGCTGGGTTGCTGGCATATGAGACTAAATACTGCCTTTTGACGCTGACTGATAACTTCTTGTAGCTTCTTTGATGCGCCTGCCTTTTGCAGAGCCCACCCTTCTGATCTGTATTTGCGCCCTGCCAAACTCAGTGGAAGTTCAGTTCACCAAAAGTCTATTAAAAACCTCCTTGGCCCGTGTCCTTCGCGCTTTCACACAGCTATATTTTGGTCCGTTCACCCGGCGTTTGGTTTCCGTCAGTCCCTTCACAGATGTGGAGCTCCTTGTGTGTATGCAGGCTCACCAGCCCTTGCCTGGAAAGGTTTTCAGGATCTAAGCTGAAGTGTTAATGGTGCTGTAGGAGAGGATCAGCATTTTTCTGGAGTGTGCTGGAAGGGGAGAAGCTGTTGCTTCCCAGCGAGAAAACGTGCAGACGGCTTGCTAGACCTGGAAAGGGGAAAATTGAAGTTGCTGGGACTCCAGCTAGCACGCCGGACTTGCATTTACATCCCCAGCAGCAAGATGAGGTGTGAAGTTGGTTTCTATGGATGATTTAGTGGTTGGCGAAGGCTGGAGGTGGTAATTGGTACCATTTGTGCTAATTTTGTCAGCATTTTTCCTCCTGCCCAATTGGCTCATGTCAGCTTTTTAATATTTTTTTGGTTGTTTTTGTTTTTTCAGTTTAGGGGAACAGAGTTGTGGTTTCACATTCTTGTTAAAGACCAGGGCTGTGATTTATTCTGGGTGGAGGCTGGAGGGGAGAGCACAGGGAAGGAGGTTATAATTGGACTTGGGTTTCATATTAGGTTTAAAAAAATAAATAAACTGGCCGGAACAGCAGTGGAGCCAAGTAATTCTATTTCACTTCACACCAAATTTAGTAAGATGGAAGAAAAAAACCCCTCAGTTTTACAAACCTGTGGCAATTCCTTCTTTACACCTTAGGTTTTCCTCTCTTTTCTTAGTTTGTGTCTACTGAGAAGAGGTGCACGTAGCCTTCAGCTTCCCTGTGTTCCAGCTTAAAAACTGTGAGCTGTATATAGCACTGAAGGGTTTGTGGGAGGTGGTGCAGCACAAGAATCCCGGGTTAGATACGACTTGCAGAGCATCCAGCTCAGACTTCACTCTGAGCTGGGGCCTGGGACACCAACCTGGATTTGCAGAGAAGCTGAAACAAAAGGCCCGAGAGGAGAAAACTGGTGTGTTTGTCGTCTTGAAATTCTTCTGCTTTGGGGAACGTGGGGCATGTGGCCATGAACATCTGCGAATCACATCCTTGGTCCGGGGTGGGAGCGTCCTCCCTTGGTTGTGGCAGACCCCAGGTTGTCTCAAGGGTGGGTGGACCTTCAGGTTACCATGTCAAGAAGAGGTGTGCCCCCAGCCCTAAGGCATAAGCAGATCTGGGATGGCAAGAGAGATGGGCTGAAAGCCCTGGATGGCTTTGCTCTGCTGCAGGCTAGGCTGTCTGGACAGAGCTGGGACACAGAGAGGCCCTTGCAATTAGATCCTGGACAGCATTGAAGGTCACTTCATCCAACTTATATTTTCATTTTTGTTTTTTTGAAGGAGAAAAACACTACACTTCTTTCGATAGATTACATAGATATAGTTACAAATCCACAAACATACCTATAAAATTGGGCCTTTTAGGTGAAATCGCTGCATAAACATAAGTGTTTATAGAGAAATTAACTTGGCTGAACTGCTGCCTGTCTGGGTCAGGAGCCCACGTCTACCCCCCCGCACTAGTACACGTCACCTCCTGAGCACTGACTGCTCTGCCTTTCCCCATCGGCTCGTGCTGCTCAGTACAGGGCAGGTAACACGGGACGAGGGGCTTTTTCAGAGGAGATGGGTGGTGGAAGAGCAGCAGAGACGCAGGTAAACCTTCATCCACCTTCCTCAGTTACTGGATACTCAGGATCCTGGGGCAGAATGCAGTTAAAAAGGGAGTGGATTGAAAACCGCCAAGAATGGGGGCTACCCTGTCTAAGAGGAGATGGTCCAGGTGATTTGTTTCCTTCCCAGGGACTCATGGATGATCTTGAATTCAAGGGTCATAAGGAAATGTGAGCAAAGAGCTCAGAGGATTCACACCATTCACAGACATGAAGTGTGATGATTAATTAATCATTATTTCCCGGCACTCCTGGGTGGGCAGGGAGTGCTGCCGGGAAGGGAGCTTTCTGGGATGGTGGCTGAGAAAGTCAAGATCTCTTAAGGATGGGAAGAAGCCAAGCGGGGAATGAGACCAGGCCCTCTCCTGTGTGTCTCCTGTAGGTGGGACCGTGGCAGAGAGAGGCTGCGCGCTTTGCCGTGCTGCCTGCACAGAGCTGCTGGAACTCCTCTCAAGCCTTGGGCTTTGGGCTTCTTTTCAGGTGGACACACTTTGAACCTGAGCTGCAGTGGGTCTGGCAGCATCGTGGGGCTTGGGGGGTGTATGAATCCCTTTTTTTCTTGCAGAGTAGACAGAGCCTTATTTTGGTTCTTGAATATACTTTCAACAGGCTCAATATCTCACTAGCTGAAATGTAGACATCAGGCGGGCTTTGTCCTCAGAGTAACCTCTAGTTTAGGCACTAGGGCCAGTGTGGGGATGGCCTGGGAAGAGAAGGGAAGAGGAGACCGTGACCTGGTCCCAGCCTGGGTGAGATCAGCCTTTTGAGGGTCCTCTGTAGGTGCTAGTGCCTTCGAGCAGTCAGTACTCCTGCCTCACGCTGGGGCTGATGCCCCAGATATGCATTGCCCTTTTGGACAGAAGATACTTACCCACTTAACAACCAGCACATGACTGGGTCCCATCCCTTCTTCTCCCTCCAGTCGTCTGGTCCCTAATGATAAATCACATCACTTCAGCCAGGCTGCGCACAGAAGATGCTGCCCTGTTGTCCAAGGACAAAGATCCAGCTGTTCTTTGAATGATGGAGTCTGAAGCCAACTCACTTGCCGGCTTATGCCAAAACACCTGGACTTGTCCTCCCTAGGCATTGTTCTTGCCCCTGTTTATGGTAGATTTGAGTGAACCACTGGGTGAATCGCTTCAGCAATTAGCTCTGCTGGGAAAGGAAGTTTTTTTCGTCCTCAGTTTTCTGGCAGACCAGCAACAGATGCGATGCAAGCTGAAGGAAATGCCAGAGCTGAAGCAACTGAGGGGCTGGAGACACGTGATAGTGAGTGGAGAAAGGGCAGAGGTACCAGGACTGTGATTTTGATAGTAGAAGGGTCTCTGATGGACTGGAGCCCACCATGACATCCCACCCTCAACCTCAGGGGACAAGCAGCATCTGTCAGACTGTACCACCATGCCTTGGTTTTCCTTGGCAGCCTCTCTTCTATGGACTGAGGAAATGTGAAGTTAAATGATGAGATTGAGTGCCCTGATTTACTGCATCCAGGTGGCACATCCCCATGGATGTTTTGGAAGAACAATGATGCCTGTGGGAAGTGATTTGTTATGCAGATAAGAAGGAAATTCAAAATGATTAATCCAAAACCTTGCAGAATTATTTTTGTTTCTGCCTCTTCCAATATTGCTCGGCCCTTTTTCCAATGGGAATGTGAACTCTAATACTTTGTTTCCCAAAGAAACATTTGAACGATTCTCAAAGCTGAAGGAGGTAGGGTGTTTTCTCTCTTGGAGGGAACAGAAAATGTCCTGAGGGGATGCAGGTTATGAGAAAGTCCCTTGGAGAAAGGGCTAGCAGGGGAAGAGGAGACGTCCGGCATCTGCAAGACATATTCTTGTGCTCATCTTGGGGTATGGCCGTGTTCCGGTTCCCACTTGGCCAAGCTGTAGATGCGGGACCATTGAGGGTGGACATGGATGAGGACGCGGGTGGGGAGGACACGGGTTGTGGGTTAAGGCAGAGCCCGGAGGCAAAGGTCTGTGGGGATTGATTAAGGTATTACATGCGAGCAAGGGCTAATGCTTCAAGCCGGTGATTGCGTTTTTAGTTTTTTTTCTTTACCCCCTCTTTTTTTAGTTCCTGCAAGCTGTTTCCCTCTTTTCCTGGCCTGCGGATCCGCGTCCTGAGAGTCTGCTTGGGAATTCACCGAAATCAAAGAGCAAATTTTGCTTTGCTGGCAGCAAGGACTGGACCAGGCCTTTGGGGGCTTCTCTCTGCCCACGCCGAGCCTCTAAAAAGGGATTTTCTGACTTTGCTTCAGTCTTTTTATTGTGCTTGGCCAGTGCCACAGATGAACGTGGGTTATTTTTGTGCTCTCTCCTTCACCCACAGCCCCGCACACGCGCCCCTTTGCCCCTTTCTTCTTCGCGCGCGTACAGCAAAGCCCACATATGACATCATGGTGACCGCAAGAGGAAAACCCCCGAGACGAGTGTGTGCGCGGCGTTAGTCAGGCTGCTGCTTGGGCTGTGCGTGAGGAATTTAACGGATCCCTCAAGAGTTTAAACCAGAATAACAAGCGTGTTTGTTTATATTTTTTATTTATTTATATTTTTATATTCTGCCGGGGAAGGCAGGGGATGGGGAGCTGGGAGGGAACTAATGGTTTGGTTTTAAAGGAGGATCTATCAAGACCTTTTGAAATCCCCCACCCCAAAAAAACCTCCCAGCCCTAAAATACACTCAAAATAGTAAAATAAATAAATGATTAAATAAACAGACAAAAGACATTGCGAACAGCTCAAAAGCAGAGGGAGGTGAAGTCACATCCCCACTCCTGGCTTGTCACCGTAGGGGTTTTTAGGAGAATGGGACACCCAGACATCGCAATGACCAGAGAAGCTTTCAGAGGGGAGGTGACAGGGGGGTGTCTGTGCGAGGCGTATGTCTGGACCTACGTGTGTACGTGGGCACACTGTTTACAGGTATGCGTCTGCAGGCAGACAACGTGTGCATGTGCGTCTCGTGCCTGCTGGACCCAGCAGCGTGCCTCAAGTAGAGTATGATTGGAAAAAGGTTTGATCTGCTCCTGCAAAAATCCCACCCCTAAAAGCGAAGAGGCAGGACCTGCTTTGCTTGCACAAGCAGCGTGCAGAAGCGCTTGTCCCGTGGGGGAGCAGGAGGTTTGTCCTGCTGAGTTTGTCACCGCTGGGTGTATGGCCAAGGTCTGCACGGGGCTGTCCAAACCTGGCCCTCATCCCGAGTATGGGTGCACCCAGCCCTGAATCCCCCTAAAGTGGGACTAACCCAGAAGGGTCCATCCTGACACGCTGCATCGGTGCACGCAGCAGGAAGGACGGAGCAATCTGGATGAGAGGAGACCAGCTTAACCCAAATCGGGGACTTGTGGCCCCAAGCTCTGACACCCGCTTCTCCCAGGAGAAGGGCCTCTTTGGGATCTGCTACAGCATGAGAAGTGGGAGTCAGGGACCTTGTCTTTGATGCACAAGACTCAGTTTCTCCCTCTGCAGATCCGTTTCTTTCCAGGTGGCTGGAGAACAAGGAGACTTGGCACCCAGACTGCTGCCCAGAGACACCAGCACGGAGAAGAACTCGCTTCACCGTGACGAGCCATCGCTCCCAACCCGAGAGGAGTGGAAACAGAGGGTCTGGGATGAGGGGAGGCAACTCCTGCGCAGGAACATGCCGAAAGGGAGTAACAGCAAGACGAGGCATGTCGGTGGAGTGAGGGCTTTGCAGGTGGGACAGCTGAAGCACGCAGGGATCAATCAGGTAGCCTGTCCTATAATCATTTAAACATCCTGGCAAGACTGGGGAAGGACCAAGAATAGCCCCTCAGTGCGACTACCAACACAGGGACCTTTGTTTCTTCCCTTTGCTGGAAGACAGTCCTGGCCAGGAAGAGAGATTTCAGCATAAGTGCATTTAACTACGCGGTTAGTTTACCAAGGCTTGTGACAGAGCCTCTGTCCCTAACACTTTTTTAAAGGCAAGATAGGTTTTGCAAATATGTTTTGGAAAAAGCCACATTCCTGTGTGAACAGGAGCGAATTTGGGACCGTAGCAAACAGCGTTATGCAGGAGGTAAGACCAGCCATCTGTTAGATGTCTTTGTAATCTATACAGCTATGCCCTGCATCTCAGGCCAGTACTTTGACCACAAACCCATCCTTTCTCTTTTACACTGGAACAGCACTTTGTCTGAAAGTCCACAGAAAATGGAACTTTCATATTATGCTCAACATGGGTTTAGAGAAAGACCCAATAAACCCCACTCCAGCTGCACCATGCAACTGCCTTCTCCCATCAATTTGATTTCAAAACAGGGGTTCTGCACTGCAATGCCCTTAACAAAATATTTGTGAAGGATCTTTGGCAACAGGGCCAGCAGGATCTGCGTTATTGTGCTTGCTCACAGTGGTGCCCATGTCCAATAAAAAGGCAGTGGATGGGCGGGAGGGAGGAAGGCTGCCTGGAAGTCCTCCTGGGGTCCTGACCTCTGATTTCTTGAGGAGGGTTCTCTGGGACAGCTCTGCACAAGGAGTGGGTTTACAGTGTGGACGCAAACTAAATGTTTGTGAAACTTGGAAGGCATTTAATGGTCAAGACATAACTCAGCCCTGGGAGCATCGGAAACGCACTAAAGATGCGCTTGTAAAAAAAGAGAATCCAACTGAACCAAATGGATTTTGACAACTGCTGGAGCCCCTTTGGTTTGCAGGTAGCGGTGAGGATGAGTATGGATGTTAGCCTACTAAGTGACCCCTCTGTAGCTGCTCATCCACAAATTCAGATTCCAGTGGGAATAAGGCACATCCCATCGCATTCTCAACACATTTAACGTATAAAAAGGGACCTAACAACAAGATGCGACTAGGACCAAGCTAAGGAACCAAGGCTGTTAAATTCAGCACAGGGGCTGGTTAATTCAGCTGCAGCAGATGCCAAGTTAGATGCCAAGGCCAGAGGTAGGAATCCTGTTATGAATAAAGCAGTGAAAGACTGCTGACCATTGTCCCTTTCTTCCAAGACCTGAGAGCTGCTGAAAGTAGCAGCTGGAACATTAAGTTAATGACAGGGATAGTCTTGGGCTGAATTATTTGGATTTCATGGCTTTTTTTCCCCTTTTTGTAACCAGGAACACAGCCCTCGATGTAAAAATTCTTATTTCCATCCTGTGCTTGCCCAATGCATGGACTGAATTGGGCGAATCTGAGTTGACCTGAACACCTCCTTTTCACAGAGCTGCCAAGTCCTCAGCACTGCAGAACCAGTCCTGGGGGCTCCAGAAGCCCTAGTGAGTTTGGGAAGTGGAGGGGTCTGTTTTACAGTCATCTGCAAGGATTACCAAAGAGATTAGTTATGTCAAGTACTAGGAAAAAGAGAAAAGCTCTCTGAGGAAGCATAAAGCAGTGCCTCTCTGATGAGAAACGGATAGGAGGGAGCCAACTGATTGCTGAAGGAAAGCCCTGTATTGTGACACTGTGTTATATGGGAAATCAATCTCAAATGATCTAATGGTCTCTTGTTGCCTTAGAAAAAAAAGATTTATTAATTTGTTCCAGTTAGCTGTTCATGCAAAAGAAATTGTGGAGGAAAATGAGCCAGGAGAAAGAAAGAACTGCTAAAAAGCATTTGCTTCCTGCAGGGTAAGCGGTTGGTTCTAAAAGTGGCCTTGGAGGAAGTCCTAGCAGGGACAAACCCCACACCCTGACAGATGGGTACTTTTTCTACTGTAAATTTTTCTGTTGGATCTCACCTAAACAGGCATGTCCCCTCAAATCTGGAGGGAGGACAAGGCAAGTTGCTGAGGTTCTTTGGATGTCCATGGGTGGACACTTCAGTGTAGCTGAGGGAAGATAGGTTTTGGGGAAGATACATTTGGACTCTGATCAGGACCTACGAGTAATATCTGCCAGTGGATGTTGGGGCAAAAGCTTCAAGGCATGTACTTGGTTTTGCAGTTCAATGGAAATGGTCTTTTGGTCCCAGCAGGTCTAGGAAGCACCTGAGAGAAGATGTGGAAATGCTCCCTGACCACTACGGCTTGATCGAGGACCTCCCTGATGCTTCAGACCATAGTGTTGCTCCGCAGATCTGCTCCTCTCTACCACAGCTTTGACCCAGTGACAGCTCCTCACCACGACCTGGACCCCTCGCTGCTGGCGTGAGGGCTCGGTGATCCCATACTGCTCTGGCCAGCAGCGTTGTAGACCAAGAGGGGACACAGAGCTTATTGTCTATATCTGAAGCAATGGTCTTGATGTGACATGGGAGAGGGGCAAAAGGCAGGTCTGGGAGTGTTGTACACAAAGTGTCAGAGATGACATGTCTGCAAACTGCTTGCAGAAACCATGATACGTTAAGTTAAACATCCCGAACTCCTCTGCTCTGCAGCAAAGCACGTGCTGAGCACAGCATGTGCTGAGCTGAATCGGGGCCCAGTGCCTAAAACCACAGGACCTCTGTGGGAAAGCTTATTAGCTCTTCCTGCCTCTGCTGCCTTTTAATTCCTCACAGCTGACTTCCAACTCATGCTAACTTCTCCCCAGCCGCAGCGCCCATCCCCGGTGAATTTGAAGACAATGCTGCTCTTAAGGAGCAGGATGGGTAATTACTGGATTAACAACTGACCTTATCTCATATGTTTTTATGTGCTTGTGTGCCTCCAAGGACAGGATTAGTACTTTTTGTCCAGTTTAGAAAAACATGTTTGACCGTATTTTATTTTTTTTTATGGAGTGGTGTAGGTTTGGCCAAGCATGAAGCACAGTGTCACTGAAGCTGTAAACAGGGGAGGAGCAGATGTTTCTTCCCTTCTGCTGAGAACACCAGGCAAAGGAGAGAGAAAGAGAAGGGGAGAGAGCCAGAGCTGCCCAGGAGGGAGGAATGAAGTGTGGTGTGATCCAGTTTGGAAGGAGCTGAGAAGGTCTTGCCTGTTTAAATTAAAATACAGCTTGATAGATCTTGAGCGTGCCTGCTTTCTGTGTGGGGCCCCTGGAAACCCTGCGGGCAGGATAGGGACCTGGAAAATCTAGCTAGACAGAGAAAGAGGGGAAAGAAAGCCAAGAAAGAACACTTTCCCTGGAATGAAGATTCACGGGCGATGGGTGAGCTGACCTTTACAATCCAACTAGTGCACCCACCGTCAGCTTGGATCTGTAAAGGTAGGTATGGGATGAAATGCCCAGGGACGGTGGGGCTGAGGGAGCAGCTGAGGCACTGCCGGGAAGCCCTGTTTGGATGTGCTTGTTAGCATTTTCCACCCAGGCCTGGATGGTGAGCCATGAAGAAATATCACCTGGTCTGAGCTGCCCGACAGACATGTAAGTGTGGTTGGAGTCCTTCTGCTGGGTCGTAATAACTCAGGCTTGGTGTGGTGAGGTCACCTCTGTGTTTTGTGTGATGATGGTGGGACATAAAAGACTGAAGTGAACCTGGTTCTGTCTGGTCCTCAGATGTTTTGAGACACTCCACATAATCTAGTAATTGGTTGACTGCATCCATCTGTTGAAGACATGTCTTGTATGAGAAAGAAGTGTTTGGGATTCTTGTGTCTTGTCCTTGCTGTCTTCTTTGGTCAAGGAAGATGCCTTTGAAGTGGGAATGGTGCACAGACTTGACAATATAAGATCTGGTAAAAAAGGAGAGGTGAAAACTGAGGAAGACATCAGTTTTGCATAGCAAAACCAGTGCAGAGTGGGAATATAACCGCTGTGGTTGTTAATACAAAGGTCAGTAAGAAAGAAGAGTTATTCAAGCTCAAGGACAATGTCAAAACAAGGGCAAATGAAGATGAACTGAGTACAGATCAATTCAGAGGGGAAGTCAGAAGGTGTCTAAAAGGTGGAAAACGGATGTTTTGGAACAGGTTCAGTGAGAAGCAATCAAGGACAGATTGTGGCCACTTTTCATGTGGAGCTCAATCGTTTTTGGAAAGGATAATGGGTACTTTTGCTTGTGGCAGGAGGGACTGGACCTTGTAGGCTGATTGGTCCTTCCTTTCCTAACTGTTGGGAAAACAATGTGTAGGATATTGAAAAGTCCCTTTTACTAAGACAGGCATAAATATAATCCTCACCATAAACTCTAACAAAGAGCTAAAGAACTCAGGAACCCCAAGGCGAAAGGCCTCCAAAAAATGGATTCAAAAGACACCCCTAAAACACAAACAGAGAGAGTCTGAATACCTCATTAGTATAAACAAGGTACAGAGAAGGCTAAATTTTCCCAGCTCATTTATTCCAGCAAGTCCACCTGAAAGCAAGAGTTATATTTCCCCCTGAGTACAACTTCCTTTTACGTTTTTGGTCAGTATTTCACAGCTTGTCACTTCATTTTGCTCCCCCACCCAAAGCCCTGAGTGAAGCTGATTGTGGGTGATTGAACCAGTTGTATTTTTCTCCCTCCAGAGGTGTCTGCCTTTCAGTAGCAGGTGAGATGAAAATGGCATGGCTGTAGGAATGTCTTTTTATTCCTCCAGTCCAGGCTGGACTCCTCGCTCAGCAGAATGGCACCTGGACGGACAGGTAGGGTTCTCCAGGAGACGGACCAGAACATGAATGCCAGGTTCCCACCCTGAATTACTCTCCAGAAATGTTTGACAGCAAGTGCCGGGGAGTTCATGGGTTAAAATAGACACCACTTTGTGTGGGTGCCACCACACCAAAATGCTGCGGGTGCCACCACAACCTGGGGTGTCTCCAGCAATGGATGGGTGAGGTTTGCTGCTTATACACCCGTCAAATGGGCTTCTCTCTGTGGCCTCAAGGAGGGCATTTTTCGTCTTACGAGTGCCATGACTAAAGAACAACAAATCTTAAATCAGTGGAAAGGTTAAAGGAGATCTTGTAATGTCTCTGTAATGGTCTGGATGCTCAAATGCAGATATATGACTCAGCACGCTCATTTAATACGAACAGACAGATGGTTTAGCTATTACAGCTCATTACAAGAGAGGACTTTATCTGGTAATCCAATAATCTTAATTATATTATTCTGATAATAAACAATGAGGCAAACTCAAGGGAGGCAAAGGCTAAACACAGCAGCGGCTGTCCAAGCAGCCTCTAATTTGTTATGTATCAGATGGTTTTTAATCATGTTATCATACCAGTACTGGATTCTCAGCCCAGTATAAACCAGTACAGCTTTAACAAAGTCAAGATAACTTGATCAATTTTTCCTGCTCTGAGTATCTAGTCTGTAGTGATTAATGCTGTTTAACTTGCAATACTCATTTAAACCATGTGAATCATGAAAGCTGTGATTCCAGTAAAAGGATAGGTCCGCCTCACATCTAATCAAGTAATTGTATGTAATTGCAGATAATCAGAAGTCTTAGATCTAGAATGTATAAAAGCAAAACAGCTTACTTTTAAAAAAGGCTCCCAATTAAATGAACAGTGAAGGCAAGTGTGGTTTTTTTTTTTTAATCTTTTTTTTGTGGGGCTAATTGCAAGAAAGGAGCTCATTCTTAAATGAGTTTTGTATATTAAGGATCGCTTTTAATTAATCTGAAAGGCTCCATTCTCCATCACAGAAACTTCTGCGTGTGCATTCTTTTCTAGAACAGATATGGCGTGCTACACTTGTGAATTTTCTTAGTTCAAATTCACATGCAAACAAAACCGAACTGAATTAGAAAGAGGCACTCTCATTTCAAAACAATGCTATGGATACACAAAATACGGCAATCACAGTACAGGCAGTATTGGAAAGTAGAGATTATTGTGGAAATGCCAACGTATTTTGAAAAAAGTTTTCTCTCTTACTTTGAAACCCCAAAGGAGAGAAGACACAGGTTGCTTTTCACTTTACAGTATCTACGGTAAAGTTGCCTGAGGTTGGATGCAGCACCCTCAGGATAAAACCACAATAACTTGCCTCCACCAGATTTTTACATTAAATAGGTTCCCTTCAATTTCAGAAAGTACGCTTTTACCCTGAAGATACAACTGGAATCTAATAAAACAAGGTGGATTGTTGTGTTTGGTTGGTTTTGGGTTTTGGTTTTTTTTTTTATTTGTACAGGAGCAATGTTTCCACCACGGAGCGGTACTGCTATAGCTGAAAGCTTCTTGCACGGAGAGGATCCATCAAATCTGAAGTGACATCACTGATGTAATTTGTGGCAGAGACACAGTGTTTCTGGAGGGTGAAGCTCTGGAGGTTCAGATTATTGACCCATGAAGCCCTCTCCTGGATTACTATGCCTGTAGGAATTTAGCCAGGATGTCACTTGAACCTGCAGCCAAAGCATCTCAGGTCACATCAATATCTTTGATTTAGCCATCAGATGAGCTTATATTGAGGTGTCGGGCTGGAAGTGGAATGGTGGGGCTAGGACACATTGATCTCTTGCAAAGACGTGGAAACAGAGACTTTGCTTTGAAATCAGAGAAGTGATACCTTTTAATGTTGGTATCCCTCTAACGAATTGATTTCTCCACCCCCCTTTCTTCCAAGCTCCCTTGCACTTTATGAAGACAGACATTTAACTTTTTTTTCCCCAAAATTCCCTTCAAAGTCATATTTTCTAGGCTAATTCTCATGGTCCTCAGCTGTGTGTGCCTCAGACACTCTCCTGCTCCCTTCCTTGGCAGGATGAGTAGTCACTTACTCCCAAGGAGCAAGAAACTTTAATGGTTATTTCTCTCAGTCCCTTGAAGCTCCCTCCCTCTGATCATGCTGCTGTCTTCCATGGTGCTTTGCTATGCTGGGAACGGTCTCCACAGCCGCATCAACCACCTCCGTCTTCCTTTGTTCCCTTGACCAAACCTCACTTGTTTTCTTCAGCTCTCCAAGAGTCAACTCAGCCTGTCCCATTCCAGACAATTAAATTATTCCTGTTATGGTTAAGGAACTGGTGGGACAGCAGTATTTTTCTGAATATCCTGGGACACCGTGGAATGACCCTTCCTCTCTCCCTGCTTCTCACCTCTTCTTTCCCCATCACTCCAGCTAGCACTTCAAGCCAAAGAGCTGAAGATCCTGAAAGCAGGGACATGTGAGGCATTCACCCACAGTTGTCCTGAATGCTCTCTGCATGGCACAAAACACGTCTGGAGTTTTTCAACTGAGCCTGGCTTAAGGCTGGACACACTGCTTGTTGAAGCTTGTGGAAAGGCTCTCCCCAAGGGCAACTTATGGACTGTTCCCAGATGAGAGGGAGACCCACCACATGAACACCCTGGAGCTCAGAAGAGCTCAGAAGAGAGCCTAGCACTACCTCTGCATGATGCCATTTTCTAGCCATTGATCAGGTAATGACACGCCCTGGTACACACGGACATGCTCCAGCACCATGGCTTCCTGCTGAGATGAAGCCAGCTAGCTTACTTTCCATACGAGCAGAACGCCTTATCCTGAGTGAATTTCAGAATTTTTCTTGAAATGTTAAACTGATTTGAAAGAAAGGCTGACAATTCTCTTGAATAATCTGAGACGTGGGATCCTGGGAGCCCTCGGCACAGGAGAGACATGGACCTACTGGAGCGGGGCCAGAGGAGGCCCCAGCAACGCTGCGAGGGCTGGAACAGCTCTGCTGGGAGGACAGGCTGGGAGAGCTGGGGGGGCTCAGCCTGGAGCAGAGAAGGCTCCGGGGAGACCTTCCTGCAGCTGCTGGGGCTGAGAGGGGCTGATAGAAAAGATGGGGATGGACTTTTTATCAGGGCCTGTAGTGGTAGGACAAGGGGTGATGGTTTTAAACTAAAAGAGGGCAGATTCAGACTAGATCTAAGGAAGAAATTTTTGACACTGAGGGTGGTGAGACACTGTCCCAAGTTTCCCAGAGAGGTGGTGGATGCCCCATCCCTGGAAACACAAAAAAGAAGTCGTAGTAGAAACCTTGATAGCCAAAAACTCTATTTTATAACTACACCAAAAGACAGATTCTTTATATTCACCTTTTTCCCTTCATGAGTATTAATCCAGAGGGGATTTAAAGGAAAGGGATTATACTGACTGGATTAGTAACACTATGCTTCCCAAATCAGGGCTCATAAATCCAGGTGGATGCTTGCTTACAGCACCATCAAAGCAGTGGAAATTCAGCCGTGAAAGTGAGATTTGCAACTGAAAATGGCAATTTTAGTGAGGCAATTAATCTGAAGGTGAAATTACAAATGGTCCCAGTGCAGTTCCCTCCCTCTACGTGCCCTCATACCCTGCTGAGGTTGGACATTGGGCTGGACGTAGACTGCAGAATGCAACCAGCCAGCAAAATAATACAAAAAATACAAAATAATGTATTTGGGGGATCTGAATGGTTTCTCAGGGCTCTGGAGAAATGCAAAAGACTTGCCTGTATGTGGTTTCTTCTTACGTGGGGAGTTCTAGGCAGGTGACGTACCCTGCATGGAAATGGAGCAGAATTGAGATCTGCAGCGAATAGGCATGGAATCGGCTTTCCTTGGTATTCAGCTTTTTCATCCATGGAAGCTCTCGGCTTGGTGCATGCTTTTGTCACTGTCCCTGCTTTTCATTTTTATTCATTCTCTTTTGTTTTGGTGCTCTTTTTCATTGAGAAGGATGCATTCATTTCTGGCTGCTGGTCTTACATCTAGTGACACATGCTTGTCACTTTGGGGTGCTTCTTGCTGGGGGTGGAACGAATGTTTTCAGGAAGCACTGTTGCTTTACCAGACTCTGGCAATGTGTCAAAAAGGGAGAGCTAACTGTCAGGAAAGAAGCACATCAACTGCTGACGGGCATCATACTTGAGTCCAGGCCAAGTGTCTGAGTCCACTTAGTCTTTTGACTAAAGAAGGGAAACGTGCCTGTGGGGCTTCATGCAATTTGTCACCATGGAAGGGGCCTGGGAAAGCGTAATTTACTGGCAGAAGACATGCTCTTGCAAAGAGCCAAGAGTCCTTATTGTAGGGGCTTATCAATAGGGTGGAAAAATGAGAGGCTGGTGGTTCTAATAGCCACGTTCCTTTTACAGTAATTGTATTGTCACCAGTGCATTAGGCTGTTGGAGCCCAACGTCTCTGGGCAACGTGGTGTCTTTCTTCTCTGGGTTCATTCAGTGTCTAGTACAGCATGTATTGGAGAACATGAAGGATCCAGACTATGCCTGGGGCTTGAGGACAAAAAAAAGGACAATTTTTCAGTTAAGAGATGGCACTTTCACGCCTTGAAGAATAAACAGTATGTGGAGAACAGACGGGCTCAAGCAGAAGGGCTATCTTGGAGCTGATAGCTATAAAAACGTTGATATATATGATCTACCAATGGAGATACGATGGAAGGGGAGGGAGATGAGAGATGTGCCTGGGACCTGCCCCTGTTTGTAAGGGAGGTAGGATGACTTCCTCCTGCCTGGCTCTGTGTGCAGGGGGGAAGTCAACCCTGTGATGACTCCTGAGATCTCAGTGGGAGGCGGACAGTACTTAACAAACAGACCTCTTTTCCTTTGCCTCCTGATGGATGAAGAAGTTGTGTCAGGCAAGGCGAAGTTAGGGACACGAACCTGTGATCTCTCCTCCTGCAGAGTAATGCAAAATGCATGAGGTTTAGACAAAGGAAAGTTAATCTGCTTACATCTACGAGGAACTAGTCCCTGGCTTCCCTTGCAATAGCATCCCCCAGGTGCTCAGCAGGGCTTGCTAAAAGATACAAACAAATCAGCCATTAATTGGCACTTCATTTGCTCTGAATATTTTTCTCTATTCTTTATCTAAAAACTCAGCAACTACATTGAGTCATGTAATTATTCCTTCTTCTTTTTCTTTTTTTTTTTTTTTGGCTAAGATATATTTTATAATGAAAGAGTATTAGAATTTCCCCCCTTTGGGGAAAAAGAAGAGTGTTGTTCCTGGCTGTGATAAGGTGAGATATTATTAAGTTTCCTGCATGAGTCTTAAGCTATTCTGCTCTTCCATAGCACTTTCCATTAGCTGTTAGCAGGGTGCTTTGCCGTGGGCATCCGACTTACTGCCTTAAAGAGTGGCTGTAAGTTACACAAGGGAAGATGTCGCGAGTCCTAACCTGCTGCTTTGGTCAGCACAGACAAAATTGCATTTCTGGCTGATTCGTCTGCATTTAATGCTGGTGAAACAAAGCCAGAACAGGGTCCTGAACACTGTCCCACTGTCATCTATATTATGCAAATATTGGCGTGATCTGGCATGGTTTTCTCCCAGGCCAGCTAGCACTGTCCTGGACCACGCGAAGACACTGTTCTGGGCATAGTTCCCCAAGGGCAACATGGCCAGGTTTGCGTTAGGTTTGACTCCCTCCACAGTCCTCCAACACTAACGCACAAGTCTCTGGAGTCTCCAGCGCTCCGGCACTCAGGGCACAGGTTGCCCCGTGTGCAGCCATGGTGTCCACCAAACTTTCCTTGCAGGGCTTTTAATCTGAGTTTCTGTAGAAAATGGGTGTTGTGTGTTTGTTTTACAGCTAAAGGCTGGAGGTTATGGAAGGATTTCCTGCCTCCTCAGTTTGCACCTAGAAAGACAGGCAGGAGTAGGGGCAAGAAAAGGATTTTCCCCTTGGTGGTAGTTGCAGCCAGGAGAGAGGAAGGCATTTGTAAATGAGTGTGGAGCTATGACAGGTGTAGAGCTCGGGGCTGTGTAGCCCTGCGGTCATAGTAAAGGCTTTTCAAGCAGTGTGTAAACCATGCTGGGCATTGCTAATGTGTGGGCAATTGCTTACTCAGGTGCCACCAGAACGCTGGGCTTGATCCAGTCCTCAGGAGTGCTCCTCTGACCTTGGTGTGCTTTTCCCCACCACAGGGGAGAAAGAGAGCCATGCTTCTCTTTCAGGCCTCAACCTTTCAGGCTTCAACCAGCTCAATCAGGCCAGGCTGGTGACCTCCTTCGGAGAAAAGCCATTGAGAGCTCAGCTGAGGGGCACCTGGATGTCCTGCTGGGGTTCATCAGTCCTGGACAAGTCCACACCATCAACACATACCTGGCTCCTGGTCTCTCAGCTTTGGTTGTTTTCTTGGTGATGGCACCGAGGAAGCTTCCAGACTTAGAGGGAGGTTGAGTTGAAATAAGACAGAGGAACAAAGACTCTTTTACCTTGTCATGTAGAAATTAGACCCAGGACATTTTCCATGGTTCAGTTCTTGGCTGAGAATAAATAATACCCTAAACCTGGATTGGGTTTGATTCACCTGTTTAAGCTAACCTAGCACGTCCTGATGGAAACAAGAGTAGCTGGTGCTCATGCAAGCAGCTTGGCAGGTTGATGTATGTGAGGAGAAAGAGGTCATCAATAAAAACATTTCCTGGGGTAATTTCAACACTGCAAATTAAGCAGTAACTTCTATAGGCTTTCATATGGATTTAGCTCTTTAAGCGCTTCCAGGTTTTTGGAAATCTCCCCTGTGGAATGGGGTCGATATAAACATGGCAGGGACAGAGAAATGCACCCGTTCGCAAAAGCACAGAGAGAGATACACAGAGGGGGCTCTTTAGAAAGATCTTTGGGTACACAAAGCATTAAGAATGGTGACAAAATCATTTCACTTTGCTGCAGAGAGCAATCCCTTGTCATCTGCTTAAATCTGGATGGTGGACAAGAGTCTTCTGGCCTGTGCAAGGCTAATGAGGCTGAAGATGTATGTAAATATATGCTATTTACCATGGAAGAGGACGTTAGTTGAGGAAATGAATAATTTCAGAAGGTATAAACTAATCAGAGATGTTTGGAGAAGGAAGATGCTCATATAATTGGATTTGATCCAAGGGGTAATGCAATCAAATGATAATGAAGGCCGGTTGTTTATCACCTGTTTTAAAAGAGTTGTCTGGGCAGAGAATAAAGAGAGAAACAGTGTTATGTCTCTATACCAAGAACCTCCAAATAGCCTTCTATAGATTTGTAGGGTTTAAAGCAAGATGGGGTAATGAGATCTTCAGATCTGACCTCATGTATGCCATTGTCCTTCCAGTTTCACAGTCATCTCTGCACTGACTCTATTACATTGGGTTTGATGACAATAAATCTTCTGGAAGATTATCGACTCTTATTACAAACTGTGAGTCAATTCTGTAGCTGAAGTTCCCAGAATTGCACTGCTTTAGAGTCATGGAGAGTTTGACGGCATACTTAAAGTAATAATAAAGATAATAATAAAATTCGTTTCTCAGTTTTTTATAGTACTCTATGAGATCATTAAAAATGAACCTCTGTTAGGAATCATCCTGGCTTTTAACTAAGTGCACTCTCCGTGGTCAGCTTAGAGACTGGAAGAAACACAAACCTTATTTTCTGATCAAATAGTTTTTGCAAACCGGTGGGGCTTGCTGTTGCTTGCAGGATTTGCACCTTGCAAAAACCCCTCTTTTGTGACACTCCCTAGGATTTTGGTTGAGAAGCCACCTCCCAGCCAGCAGAACATGAAAGGGCTGGCATCTTCATCTGACTTTCATTAACCCCTGAACCCAAGCTGGATGCATTCAATAAAGCCGCTCTTGTTTTTTACTGTCACACTAAGACCTGTTGAATTCTCTCCGTTGCCTGGACCTGGCATCTTTAGTAGGTGAGTGGTATCATAAAGTATGCTATTAGTCCGCAACGCTGCGCACCTTGGCGGCATTCGGAGTCTTCACATAGACTTAGCTCACAGGCAGGCTGTGGAGGGAATTACTGAATTACCCATGCACGCAGTTGCCTTGGCAGTAATCCCTGTGGTTGTAGCTTTGCATCACACTAGAAACAGCTCATCCTTCTGAGGTAAATTAAGTTCATTACTCTGTAAAGGTCATTTTGAAGGAACTTCAAAAAATAGAGGCCTGCTTTGTTGCTTTCTGTAAGAGATTAAGATTGGTTTCTCTTCCACTTCCTGGCATCTGTCAGAGTTGGGATTCACCGGTGCTAAGTACCCAATAAACAGTTTGGAGATGGTTCTTGCACCGTTAGGCTCTTGCCTTTCCCGGGTCTGTCTGCAGGAGCCTCACTCACTGCTGAGGAGCCAAGGTGCAGGAGATGGGGGTCACCCACAGATCACCCACCGTGGCAGGGCCGGGAGAGTAATTCAGATCCTACAGATTTGCATTTGGGCCTCTCAACTTTATTTTTTTCTTGACAATCTTGCACAACGAATGACACAAAGTCTTTCACAGCCCTGTGTGTCTGTATTGGAAGAGTACAGTTTGTAAAGCACATTCAGATCATTCAGGCAAGTTTCCTCAGAAGTATTTTTCCTTCCAACGACATAGAAGTGCTGAGGACTATGGGCTGAGCAATGAGCAATCCAAGTTCCCCAGGGTTCCCCTTCTCACCCAGCAGCATCACATAATGACACAGAGTCTTTCACAGCCCACATGGCTGTGTGTCTGTATTGGAAGAGTACAGTTTGTAAAGCACATTCAGATCATTCAGGCAAGTTTCCTCAGAAGTATTTTTCCTTCCAACGACATAGAAGTGCTGAGGACTATGGGCTGAGCAATGAGCAATCCAAGTTCCCCAGGGTTCCCCTTCTCACCCAGCAGCATCACATGCTGCAAAGCTGAGTAGTTCTCCTTAACTAATACAAGATAGATATGCATTTCCTCATCTTGATGTTAATTCTTTGTATGGAGACTATAAAATAAAAGCAGTTGCAGGACAAAAGAGGAAAAAGCAATCCATGGAATATTTTGCTTTATCTGAGGTGGTTTAACTGCCATTATTGAAAGAGACTTTTCGGGGCATTAAACTGTTTAAGAAATGTTTTTGAGATCTCCTGAAAAATGAGCAAACAGGCTGTGCTGTCTCAAAGGGGTGCTGCAATGTGTGAGGGCATAGAACTTCATTCTTCGGTGGCCAGACATTGCTCCTCCTAGAAGGCAATAATCTTGGGATAGCTTTTTTGTTGCGGATCTGGGGTTTACCTAGAAGCTAAAGAAATGGGTTATGAATGTAGAAAAGGAGGAAGCTTGAGGAACAAACAGAGGGGAAGGAAGTGGCATAGAAAGTATGAAAGTATTCAAGATACAAGGGCATTGCAATATATGCTCAAGCAATGTGCATGGCTGGTGGGAGAAAACCCTCCCAAATCTTCCTGTCCTCTGCAGACAACATTTTGGAAGGTTCCTGGCATTTCCCACTTACTCTGGTCTATGAACCAGCAAATCCGTGTGAAAATCATGACTGCCATCTCCAAACCCTACACTGCTCACTGAAGTCTGTGAACAGCACCCAGGCAAATGAACTTCTATTAGAGGAGTGTTCACCCAACCAGAAAAAGGTCCATGGACAGGCAAAAGAAACTATTTGGCTTTTCTCTCTTTCTTTTTTTTTTTTTTTTTTTTTTTTTTTTTAGTTTTATTTTATTCCCTCTTTGGATTGTGCAATGCCGTTGTCGCATAGGTATATGGGACATTAGATAACTGGAGTCATGGGGATGAAGAACAGAGGCTGTGTTGGGATCAGTCATGGAAGTGCAGAATTGTATTTCAATGTGGTTTTCTGCATCCCTGCTGCCTCCTGGACTAGGACCACTAGGGGAATGGGGTAGTTAACGGCTTTTTGAGATGAACCCAAGGCAGGGCTGCAAGTCTGAGTCCCTGATCTCCCCATGAGACACACAGGGGTTGTGTTCCCGGTGGACAGGATCTCCATGGACCCACCAGAGGCCAGTTTCAGCACTGGTCCAAGCAGACCAGGCCTTGATGATGCATCACGGGCTACCATCTGCTTATGCACATCTGAGTCTGGTCTGTACAGGCAATGAATTGCATCACCTATGTCTTAAGCTGCCATGGACCACTTTCTGGGAGATAATTTGCATGTGTAGGAGACATGGAACATGTTACTCTCTCTCAGCTCTGTAGGCGTTGTGTGTCTTGCAAAGCGCTAGCTGACTGCACAGGGTCTGGCACAGTCCTGCAGTGCTGTCTCAGC